>NW_022603078.1:0-22840 GCF_008692095.1 Etheostoma spectabile
ACTCTGAGAAAAGGTTTTCCCCACATTGTTCACACCAGTACGGCTTCTCTCCAGTGTGAATGCGCTGGTGTTTTTTAAGGGTACTACTATGAGAAAGGTTTCCCCACATTGTTCACAGCTGTATGGCTTCTCCAGTGTGAATGCGCTGGTGAGTTTTAAGGTTACTACTATGAGAAACGTTTCACCACATTGTTCCCTGACCTGCTAAAACGGCTTCTGCTCTCCAGTGTGAATGCGCTGATGTTTTTTAAGGCTATCATTATGAGAAAAGGTTTCCCCACATTGTTCACAGTTGTACGGCTTCTCTCCAGTGTGAATGCGCTGGTGAGTTTTAAGGCTACCACTCTGAGAAAATGTTTCCCCACATTGATCACAGCTGTACGGTTTCTCTCCAGTGTGAACTCTCTGATGAATCTTTAAATTTCCTGATGTGTGAAGGATTTGTCACAGTGCTGACAGCGGTGACGTTTGACTCCTCTTCCTCTCCGTTTCTATCAACAGAGAAAAACCAAGAGAGTGATTTAGTGAGGTGCCATGCTGTAGAGCTCTATCTTAACCCGTTTGCGCCGGATGCTTCGCGACGACACATCTACCGCCGGTTACTGCGTTGCGCAACTCTGACCCTCCTGCCGGCTGCTGCGTGGCGCAGCATTTTGTACTGGTCGTTCTTTCCATGACGCGTGCGGCAGAGAACGCACTGTCATGGTTCAAATACACATGAGGCGGGTCTTGTTGGCTATTCCAAGCCACGTGACCACAAAAATGTACCGTAGTTTGCTGAAAATCACGTCAATCAACCAGACAAACATGTGCGTTTGTTTATGGAGTTTTGAGAGACGAGTGAGAAAACGGCTCCGACAGAGGAAGTGGTAGATTATGATGAAGACATTCTCCCTCCCAAACTCCTCACTATCTTCCACCTCAACGTCCCCGCCCTCGCTGTCTCTGACCTCCTCTGATTGCCTCGGAGCCGTTTTCTCGCTCGTCTCTCAAACATTCATAAACAAACGCATATGTACGTCTAGTTGATTGACGTGATTTTCAGCAACCTACAGTACATTTTAGTGGTCACATGGCCAACAAGACCCGCCTCATGTGTATTTGAACCAGACGTTCTCTGCTGCACACGTCATGAAAAGACCGACAAATACAAAACGCTGAGCCACGCAGCAGCCGGCGGGAGGGTCAGAGTTGCGCAACGCAGTAACTGGCGGTAGATGTGTCGTCGCGAAGCATCCGCGCAAACGGGTTAAACTAGAAAAACAACATTTATGTCTATGGAACATTGTTTGACTGACGCAATACTTTTCTTAACCCTTGTGTTGTCTTCCCGTTAAAATTGAAAATCAACACTTTTGTTGAGGCTTTGTATGAATGTTTAAATTTCCTTCAGTTTTTGTCACTTTTTTGACCTTTAACAATACATTACACCAACTTATTAACTTTGACTTTGTTACAGTTATTTTTGAATTTATGGTCAATAACCTCATTTATAGGAAATTATACCTAATGTTTGAGTGAGAAAAGCAGAAATTAGGAATTATTTAGAATAAAATTAGAGGAATGGATGTTGATGATAATCACAGACTGGAATATGTCAACTTTTACTCAAACTATTTAAAAAACACTTTGTTTTCTCCAAATGCTATAAATTGAATAAGACACCCCAATATTAATGAAAGTAGAGATTTGTACTTGGCAAAGAGCGTTGTGTGGAATCAATCATGTTTATTTTGGTAATTAAAAAGAACACTGATGTAGGACAACGGGTCATTTTGACCCGAGGACGACATGAGGGTTAATTATCTGCCAACATCACTATTATGGAGTTGCATTATGGTAATCCATGCATCCATTGTTGGTTAGTTTGTGATAAATAAACTACTTTTGATCAATTTATGTGTGGCCTCCTTTTGTTGCCAGCCTTTAGCCAGCCGGTAACAATATGGTCATCCGGTCATCCGGGACTCTTTGTGCCGGGAAAGTTGTAAATGTAACATTTCCCACAGATTTTTAGCTTTCACTGGTATCTGTAGGGTTACCGTGTTGTCTTCATGTTGCTGGAACAGCTCTACTCCAGTAAAGTAAATTGGAACCATTGTTCCTGATGGTATTAGCAATGAGGGGCACCAGTTGACCTTTGACCTTTTGTTTGAGGTTGTTTTTGCTAAATCAAACTTGTATAGCCAGCAGTATTGTGTAAGTAAGTAATATGGTAGTGTAATGTGGTATTGTCCACACAAGCTACATTTCCTCAAGCATTTCTGAAGCTCAGCAGAGCTTTCTGCTGTGCTCTGAATAAAACTGCTGAGCATCACTGACTCCTCTGAAAAACACAGGCACATATGTCGTGGTCATGGATGTTTAAAAAATAGCTTTGATGTACAGTTGTGTTCAAATAATAGCATCACTAAACTCATGAATCATTTTTTGGGAAAAAGTGATATTTCTACATGGCAAATAATTTACTAGTAAGTGTTGTAGAGTCCTAGAAAACCAACAGTCATGACATGCATGCTGCTCATTCTGTAGAATTGAATCTGTAATTGAAAGGAGCATGTTCATAATAATAGCAGTGTTGTGTTCAATTAGTGAGCTGATTGATTCTGTGAAGAAACAGGTGTCAGTTATGGCCCATATTTAATCTATATACTGTATATATACATATTTAAGAAAGGAAGGAAGCACATGTTGTGCATGCTGGTTATAGTGCATTTCACACTGAAATACTCAGCAAAATGGCTCGTTCCAGACATTGCTCTGAGGAACAGAGGACTTTGATTAAAAAGTTGATATGAGAGGGGAAAACATATAAAGAAGTGCAGAAGATTATAAGCTGCTCTGCCAAAATCATTTCAAATGCCTTGAAATGGCATCCAAAGCCTGACCGACATGGGAAAAACCCAAAGGACACATTGACTGGCCAACAGAGAAATGGAGCAACATTCTGGGGACTGATGAGAGGGAAACTGTTCTTTTTGGGTCTAGGAGCCGCAGACAGTTTGTCCTCCGACCCCCCCTGCACTGAAATCAAGCCCCAGTCCACTGTGAAGACAGTAAAGCATGCTGGTTATGGATGTTTCTCATACTGTGGTATGGGATGTTTCTCATAAAAACTGGTTCTTAAAATGCTTCCACTGACTCAGATTATGGAAAAGCGCTCTACCATTTGAGCTACTTCCCCTTTTCAAAAAAGGGAATAGTATAGTATGGCAAAAATTCACTAAAATTCATTAAAAATCATAATAATGAACATGTGACAGTGTTACCTTTAGGGTTTTTAGCAGTGGGGGGGTCAGTCCCAACAGCAAAGAGTCAAGTCGTGAGAAGGATAACAGTTAGCTAGCTAGCCTCTTTATGTTTATGTAACGTTAGCTTTAGATGTACATTTCTTAGCTTGAATTTGGTATCTGCGTTTCAAAGCCGTCTCCCGCGTTTCATCGTCCATCAACACAACATCACGATGAGTAACTGGACGGCCCAATAACCTCTCAGTCATTGTTGTACTACTGAAGACTTGTTGTTAAATTGTAATGTGAGCGGCAGCCAACGTGCGTCGGCCCCATTTCTGATAGCGTGGCAGAAGAACCGTTACCATGACGGTGTACCACAATACAACCAACACTGTAACATGTTGCTCAGTAACACAAACTGAGAATAAGCCTCACCTATTACAACACACACATCCATAACGAAGCAAACAGTGTAATACACCTTTAACAGTGAAGCACGGGGCTCCACAGGCTGGTCTGTTTACTGGTGATTACACGTTGCTAGGCAACAACCTGAACATCAACAACCAATATGGAGGCTGCACAAGTCATAAACAATCTGAAAATCTATCAGCTACGCAATAAGAAACCAGCAACAGTAATAACATCAAGACAATCTCTCTCTCTCTCTATGTGTGTGCGCGTGTCTCTCTATGTGTGTGCGCGTATGTCTTTCTCTCTCTCTCTATGTGCGTGCCTCTCTCTGTGTGTGTGTGTGTGTGTGTGTGTGTGTGTGTGTGTGTGTGTGTGTGTGTGTGTGTGTGTGTGTGTGTGTGTGTGTGTGTGTGTGTGTCTCTCTCTCTGTGTGTGCGCATGTCTCTCTGTCTTTGTGACAGCGTCTGTGTGCATTCATTAATTTTGAGATTAGATTCCTGGGTCTCTTCAGTCTGGAGTAACCTCTTTCCTTCACTCACCTCCTCCTTCTTCCTCTTGCTCCCTCGCTCCTCTGAGTCTCCCGAGGCCTCCCTGACACCTTTCCTCTTTCCCTCCTCCTCCTCCCCCTCTTCCTCCTCGTGTTTCTGCATGTACTCTGCGATAAGGTCCAGGTCCAGGTTGTCTTGCGGCTCCCATGTGTTCTCCTCACTGGAAAGGTGAGTGCAGACAGAAGAACATCTCCTCACACTTTGTTTTTTAGGAAATACATTCTCACTCTAGCTGCTAGTTTGGATTATTCCTTTTATTTGTTGCCATTTTTTAAGGTTATTTGCGGGTCTGCACCTTAGAGTCAAGATACACAACCTTCAACTTTGAGAATCCCGAAAATTATGCTGTTGAAAGTGTGTGTGTGTGTGTGTGTGTGTGTGTATATGGACCAAGAACCCCAAGTATTAATATTCTAGACTCATACTTACTCTGAGAACCCCTTCCATTTCAGCAGAAACTCTACTCTTCCCTTCACCACTCTGCGGTCCAAAACCTTCTCCACCACATGCTCCTCCTCTTCCTCCTTCACTGCTGCAGGCTCCTCCTCTTCCTCCTTCACTGCTGCAGGCTCCTCTTCCTCCTTCACTGCTGCAGGCTCCTCCTCCTCTTCCTCCTTCACTGCTGCAGGCTGCTCCTCCTCCTCTTCCTCCTTCACTGCTGCAAGCTCCTCCTCTTCCTCCACCTTTCCTGCTCCGGTCGCCAGCTTGACGTCTGCCCCAAGGGGGTGGTTTCAAATTGAGTAACCGGGGTAACAAGTGATTTTTCTTGATTGGGGTTCACTACTTAACTCTCAGAGGAGAAACCCTGGAAAGCAGAATCACGGAGTCAGTGAGTGAGAGAACAAACCGCCGTCCTCGTCTCCAAATCTCTGTTTATTACAAATTCTCCCAAACACAAAAGCATAAAACAGTCGTCAACAACAACATTCCCCTCGTGGAAACATGTTTCACTTCAATTTAAGAACCGTAACACCATTTTCTTTACTCCCCATTTTTCAGTGGGTAAAATCTTCCACACTCAAATTCCCAGAAATAGTCTCGTCCTTACCAAATAAATATCACCCTTACTGTACCGTTTCAATAATAATATATATCTCTTCTTTCTACCTCCAAAACTCCACCATTATACTAATGTCATCATGGAAATCATAAACCCTCTTTGGCTGGAAATAAATATTCAAACAACTTCAGAGTCAAAACATGAACCATCATACACCTGGGGATAATAGTTGAACTTATAATACATTCCTTTACTAATACTCTGTAGAACTTTTAGGAGGAACTCCCCTTTAATAGTTAAACAACATTTTAACATTAACAATCCTGTCAGGATACGTTAAAAACCACAAAATAACTCATTACCAGGGAATGGAAGCACCAGCACCCAGAACCACACACACAACCCTATGTTAACTAGCATGTTAGTTAGCAGTAATTAGCCTGTGTCTATGTTAATATTAACTAGCCTGTTAGTTAGCAGTAATTAGCCTGTGTCAATGTTAACTAGCATGTTAGTTTGCAGTAATTAGCCTGTGTCTATGTTAATGTTAACTAGCATGTTAGTTAGCAGTAATTAGCCTGTGCCTATGTTAATGTTATCTAGCATGTTAGTTAGTAGTAATTAGCCTGTGTCAATGTTAACTAGCATGTTAGTTAGCAGTAATTAGCCTGTGTCTATGTTAATGTTAACTAGCATGCTAGTTAGTAGTAATTAGCCTGTGTCAATGTAAACTAGCATGTTAGTTTGCAGTAATTAGCCTGTGTCTATGTTAATGTTAACTAGCATGTTAGTTAGCAGTAATTAGCCTGTGCCTATGTTAATGTTAACTAGCATGTTAGTTAGTAGTAATTAGCCTGTGTCAATGTTAACTAGCATGTTAGTTAGCAGTAATTAGCCTGTGTCTATGTTAATGTTAACTAGCATGCTAGTTAGTAGTAATTAGCCTGTGTCAATGTAAACTAGCATGTTAGTTTGCAGTAATTAGCCTGTGTCTATGTTAATGTTAACTAGCATGTTAGTTAGCAGTAATTAGCCTGTGCATATGTTAATGTTAAGTAGCATGTTAGTTAGTAGTAATTAGTCTGTGTCAATGTTAACTAGCATGTTAGTTAGCAGTAATTAGCCTGTGTCTATGTTAATGTTAACTAGCATGTTAGTTAGTAGTAATTAGCCTGTGTCAATGTTAACTAGCATGTTAGTTAGCAGTAATTAGCCTGTGTCTATGTTAATGTTAACTAGCATGTTAGTTAGCAGTAATTAGCCTGTGTCTATGTTAATGTTAACTAGCATGTTAGTTAGTAGTAATTAGCCTGTGTCAATGTTAACTAGCATGTTAGTTAGCAGTAATTAGCCTGAGCCTATGTTAATGTTAACTAGCCTGTTAGTTAGCAGTAATTAGCCTCTGTCTATGTTAATGTTAACTAGCATGTTAGTTAGCAGTAATTAGCCTGTGTCTATGTTAATGTTAACTAGCATGTTAGTTAGCAGTAATTAACCTGTGTCTATGTTAATGTTAACTAGCATGTTAGTTAGCAGTAATTAGCCTGTGCCTATGTTATCTCCTAACATATACCTACCTCTCCGTCTCTGCTGATTGTGAATGATTGAGATTTCTCTTGCACATCTACCAGAAGACTTACAACTTTCAGACAGGTTGCTCACGTCACATCTACGTCTTCAAGCTCAGTTGGAGACTGCGCAGTAACGCTCAGCATCACCGGGAAAGAGCTTCTAATAGACTTCACTGGTCTCCATGGAAACAACGGGACCTGTTGGTCCATTTCTTTAACTGTCTATGATCCCACCCCGATACACACCTGTTAGCTAGCCGCGAGCTCTATTGTTTACGAAACCCGTTTCCCGCGGTTACAAACGCGGCTCTTTAGCTCGCCTTTCCACATCATAAACTCCATAACTAACCCACCACAGCTTCAGTCCACCACACACACGGCAGAAGGAAACCGTCTGTTGTCATTTTTACCGAGTACCAACCTGGAAAGCAGAATTACGGCATCAGAGAGTGAGAAAACAAACCGCCATCCTCGTCTCCAAAGAGGAGGAAAGTGTCCGTCACCTGGGCCCCGTGGTGTACCAATACCCGCACATTGGTTCCGCTTTCTTTGTTTCCCCGCTACGTTAATATTGCTCATGTGGAGATGTGCTGCTCTATACACACTAAAAGTAATTATTATTTACATGGAGTCTGGTGGAGATATGCTGCTCTATACACGCTAAAAGTAGTGATTATTTACATGGAGTCTGGTGGGTTTGGTGATGGTGATTTCGGGGTTGTTTCATGTTAAACTAAAAGGATCTTACTCTTTAACTAAAGGTCTATCTCTGTAGGGATCCATCCCATAATGTTGGCAGACTCTTAGAATAATATACTGAGTCTGTCAGAAAAACAACAGAACCTTTAGTGGACGGAAACTTTACCTTTTAATTAGGAGTGTAAACACAGACGCAACAGGAAGAATACATGCATCAAATAATCAGCATGTGGCCTTGTTTTATTGAACTCATTTTGCATTAAGTTGTTCCACATTCCCTGACATTTAAAACAAGTCGATCACTGACGCCAATCTAACTCCCTACGGACTGAACTACTGCCACCCCTAGTAGTTATCACTTTGACTTTCTGACTTTAATCATGACTTTGTGAGGCAAAATAACATGATGAGATCCACCTTAGGTGGGGGGGGGACTTTGGGTTCAGCATGGGTAAAGTGTCTCAAGATAATTCTTGTCATAAATTGATACTATTAATAATATTGAATTGAATTGAATTGAAATTGAATATCATGAAGTGTTTTAGTCAAACAGTTCAAATGTTGATAACCAGAGATGAAATCAGATGAATGTTTTTGTGTTTGAGTCTCAGATCTGCTTCACAGTGCAGAGTGTGTGTGATGGTGAACAGACTGAACTTTGATTTCAGCAGCTGGTCTTCAGTCAGTGTTTCTGTCCACAGGAGAGACTCTCAGTCCTGCAGAGGACACCGAGACACTGAGGAACCAGACCACAACCCAAACTCAGGATAGAGAGGCTGAGTGAATGTGGTGTAGAAGGTGTGGAGGTGGATCAGTGAGTCAGAGGAGACTGTGTAGAAGGACAGAGAGCCAGCAGGAACGTCCACATACACTGCTACTCTGTTAGAGACAGAGCAGGAAGTGAGGACTGTTCTTCTCTTATTGTGCCTGACAGAGTAACCATCTTCATCAGAGCAGAACAGACTCCAGGAATGATCATTCAATCCAAACACACAGTCTCTACTGTCTCCTTTCCTTCTGATTCCTCTGTAACTCACTGATATCTCAACCTCTCCTCTCCTCTCGACCTCCCAGTAACAGCGACCAGTCAGACCATCTCTACACAGCAGCTGAGGCCAGATGTCAAATCTGTCTGGATGATCAGGATACGACTGATCCTCCTTCACATTTGTCACCTTCCTGTTGTTGTCAGACAGTTTGAGGTCTCTGTGTACTGAGTTTCATCAGATGGGAGTTCTACTATCTGTCCACTAGATGGAGCTAACTGACCATCTAATGAGCTGAAGATCAGCAACTTGTACAGCAGCAGGTATCTCTCCAAGGGGCCTCCGTGTCACATATTACTTTTAGCTGTTAATATTTACTACCTTAATATATATTTTTAACCCTACTTGTTTTTGTCTGACATTTACCTTTACATAAACCGCTCCCTCCCTCTTGGGTGAGGAGAATATCTCCAAATTAAAACAATAAAAGCATCTTTCTCCTAACTGCAGCTTGTAAATAAACACAGCAAAAGCAGCGGCGTTAGAAATTAATTTAATATCTACTCATATTTGTTGACGGGTCTCTGGAGCACAGGCGGCGTCCCACCTGTGTGACCTCATGTTGCAGTGGATTGTGGGATATGCTACATGCTGGAAGCCTTATGTTCTAGCTGGAAAGAAATAAAGGGGATGCATGGGATTATCCATAGACTGTAGAGATATTGATTATATTATTAATATTATTGGTCTATGGCAGGGGTCGGCAACCCAAAATGTTGAAAGAGCCATATTGGACCAAAAAAACTAAAAACCAATATGTCTGGAGCCGCAAAAAAATAAAAAGCCTTATAGAAGCCTTATATTGAAGGCAACACATGCTGTATGTGTCTATGGTAGCTATATTAGCCTAATATCAAAATGACTAAGTTAACTACAAATACATAATGAGCCTTCATGATTAAATGTTTATTTTTACTAACGCGCATCCTGCAGAGAATGACGCACCACGTGACTACTCTGTTGTGCGATGTCGCCTCCAGTTTAACTTCATTACAACATTAATGAATTATGTTTTCATTCCTTTGATGAAAGTAAAGAAATGCAATAAAGAAATCAGATTTTTGATATATTTTCTATTTTGAGGATTTAAAAAAAACAAAAACAAAACGAAACGTGCATAACGTGCCCCTTATCTGGGCAATAGAGTGCAATAAAACGCAGCCTACATTTTTAAAAATAAAACATCAGCCTTTTGAAAAGGTAAAGTATATAAAATCAAATGAATAGAGTTCAAGTTTGACGTCTGTGCAAATGTCACAATAATATCCCTAAGTGTCATTCCAAATATATACTGACAAAAATCAGATATCACTTTATAAAAACAGCTACTTTGTTACTAAAAATGTGCCTATAACTGGATTGTGTTCTTACCCGTTTAATGTGACTTCTGTTTTCGGACGTCACTGGTCAGCTTCAACATCGGCCACGTGAGATGTAACTTTAATCTTGACGCAGGACTGCAAGCTCTCATCTGTGAGGCGGGTGCGATATTTTGATTTGATGTAGTTCATGTTTGAGAATATCTGCTCGCACAGGTATGTTGATCCAAAGATGGATAATACTCCAAATGCATATGTCTTCATGTTCCTATAACTGTCAGGAAGAGCATTCCATGTGTCACAGACAAGTTTCTCGGGTGTTGGGAGGCTTTCAATTTCGCTCCATTTGTGGCTTTGGGCAAGCTGGGCTTTCTGGCGAGTGACGTCTTCAAGCTCGGCTGTCAGACATTTGAATTTGGACACCCATAAATCTTTGTCGGCTATATCAGCCATTTCCATTTCAAGGTCAGCTTGATTTACTCCTGGAAATGTGCTCAACAAGGACGGGTCAATCTCCAGGGGTGTGACAGGGAAAGACAGTGTCATTTTTTCCTTTCGGAACTTGCAAAATCTGCTCCCAAATGCAGTTTGCATATCAACGATCGCATTTTGCAAATAATCACCGTTGAGTGTGTGATCGTGATGGGCTTCTTTGAATTCTCTCAGGGAGGGGAAGTGGGAGAGCGTGCCTCGTTGTACATCTCTGGCAAAGACAGTCAGCTTGCGCTCGAATGATAGAACAGCTTCCAGCATTTGAAGTGCAGTGTTTCCCCGCCCCTGCAGACTTTCATTCAGCTTATTTAGGTGGCTTGTCATATCCACCATAAAGTGCAGTTTTTCGAGCCACTCGGTATCTTCAAGTTGCGGATAGTATAGGTCTTTGCTTTTCAGAAATGTTTTCACGTGCTCTAAACAAGCGACAAAGCGGCGCAAAACCTCACCCCTGGACAGCCATCGGACTTTATTGTGTAGCAGGAGATCGGAATATTCGCTGTCAACTTCATCAAGCAATGCATGGAACTGACGGTGGTTCAATGCTTTTGCAATTATCTTGTTCACCATCTCGATCACAAGGTTCATCACTGCCATACACTCCGATGGGAATGTTTGTGCACACAGTGCCTCTTGATGCAAGATGCAGTGGAATGCAAGCAGATTTCGATCCAATGCTTTCTGTAGCAAAGTCACAAACCCCCTTTTTGATCCTCTCATGCTGGGTGCCCCATCTGTAGCCACTGAAATCAGATGGTTGGTGTTTATCCTGTTGTCATTTAAACACTTCAGCACAGCCTCACATATGTCCTCCCCCCGTGTTTGGCCTTTCAGTGGTATTAATTGGATCATTTCTTCTTCCATCGGAGTTCACATACCTGCATAAAAGCGCAGTCTGTTCAATATCGATCACATCACAGGACTCATCACAGGCAATTGAGTATGCTGGCGCTGAATTAATGTCCTTGATTTGCTGATCGGTGATGTTGCCTGCCATTTTAATAGCCCTTTCCTTCACTGTCTTAGCGGAGAGAGGCATGTCTTTAATTTTTTGTATTATCTCGGTTTTGTTTTTGAAGTCTGCAAATAGGTGTTCTGATATGTTGATAAATGACTCCTTCATGTAGTCACCATCTGTGAACGGTTTGCCGCGTTTTATTATCTCCCGCGTTGCAACAAAACTTGCAGCAGGAGTGGAGTTTGGAGATGCAATCCACTTCTTAAATCTATTTTTGCGCTCCTCTAATTTCTCCAGAAGTAATGCAATCGCACTTTTTCTCTCACTACCAACTGGGTACTCGGCTGCAAATGTAGCATGCCTTCCTTGAAAATGTCTTTCCACATTGCTCTTTTTGTTATTTGACAACTTCTCGCTACAGAGCAAACATTCAGACAATCCTTCCGCATTGGCAATGAATGCAAATGATTCGATCCAAGAAACGTTGAATCCTCTGTTCTCCTCAGTTATTCTTCTCTTTTTCCCTTTGGGATCCATGGCCCATCACACAGCCGCCGGTTTGTTTACAACAGCCACCTGCCTAGCATCCCGCCTTACTGATAGAAACGTGTGTCGCAGGCTATGACGTAAATCTTCGTTGACAGAAACGTTGAAATTTAATATTTATTCTACACATTTTTACAG
Source organism: Etheostoma spectabile (assembly GCF_008692095.1). Taxonomy (NCBI): domain Eukaryota; kingdom Metazoa; phylum Chordata; class Actinopteri; order Perciformes; family Percidae; genus Etheostoma; species Etheostoma spectabile. The sequence continues at coordinate 11,965 of NW_022603078.1, forward strand.
CATTGAAAAACGTTAATAATGTTTGTGTCATGTTTTTTTTTCCTACAGAAACCATATTAAAACAAAAAATACATTTCTCTCCCCCATCTTTTTCCATTATCCAACATTTTTGAAAAAGCTTCAGAGAGCCAATAGGCAGGCGCTAAAGAGCCGCATGCGGCTCCAGAGCCGCGGGTTGCCGACCCCCGGGTTAGGGCGTGACCTAGTAAAGCCGTGCGTAATGGCTATTAAGTCTGTGCATAAACCGTGCGCTCTCGCAGACATCCATTGTAGAGCATTGGTGCACGTATTGTTCGTAAACAGAGCAACTTTTAGCAATTTGTCTACTAGCTGGAAACATTATTACACACTTGAAAAGATGTTTGGAGGAAAAAAGTGGTTTATGGCGGAGGAGGCAGATGCTATATTGGTCAAAAGACCAAATGAAGAAGTAATTCCCTCTTCTGAAAGTGAAGTTACGTGGACTCTGAAATGGAAAAGGATTTTCTGGATGAAAAGGACCCTGATCGTGAAGTGTAAGTTTATGCATAACGTATTGATTACTTTATCAGAAAGTATTTATTCCATACATTAACTACATTATTACATTATAATTATTTGAGTAGTTATAGTGTGAAAACTGATTTCTGTCGGAGTTTGTAAGCAAGGGGGAAGGGTGCTGTGTGTGTGCGTTTGTGTGCTTCTGTGTGCTTGTGGTCGAGCATGTACTGTAACAGTGTGGATCCTTGTGTGGACCACATTTCTGCGCTTAGTGTTGACATCTATTGTAATTAACATAAATTCACCTGGGCCTTTATAGAAGATTACACTGTTTTCTTTCTTTTAACTCCCTTTCATACAGTAGATGAGATTTGGATACTTTCTCAGACTGTGAAGGTAACCACATGGTGGAGGCCCAGCCATTGTTTTGCTGCACCATAAGCATATTAAACATAGAGTGTGTGGGGGTATAGCTCAGTGGTAGAGCATTTGACTGCAGATCAAGAGGTCCCCAGTTCAAATCTGGGTGCCCCTTGCAAGGATGTGTGTAGGTGATCATCTTTATGATAGTACTAGGTGATAAAGGAAAAAAGCTTGCATGTAACTAATGTTGCTTCTTTCCAGAAGCCCTTGTGCTTTCTCCACTCTCAGATTTACTTGGATTGTGGATGCAGCTGCTGCTGTGGTTCTGCTGGACGCCCTGCACTACTACTATTATTAGTAATAGTTCTATTACCTTTACTGCTGCCATAATTACCACCAGTCCTCTTTTCATTCCATTTTCTCTCTCTCTCTCTCTCTCTCTCTCTACTAAGTAACATTTTCAAAAGGTAGTGGTGGGATTTGAACCCACACCTCCAGAGAGACTGGAGCCTAAATCCAGCACCTTAGACCACTCAGCCACACTACCTGCGCACACCATCACACCAAATCGTGACACACACACGGACCGTAACTAATGGTATGATTGTTAATGTCTTTGGAAACAAACTTTTGCAAGGAAAAAGTCCATACTTGATTGAAAAAGGCCAGTACTTAATGTCTCCACCTGCTGAAGAGTAAACTTAACAGCATCTCAAATTTACTTCATCCATAAAAATAGAAACTGTGCTCATACCTGCCGTAACACCCATAAACACTGGAGCATAATACAATAAATATACTACACTACAGTACAAGTACATAAATACAGTAAAATAGAAAGTGTAAAACATGTACATTTAAAGTGCTTGTTGTGCTGACTGAAAATTGAATTATCACTGAATAAAAGAAGAAACCTGGGTAAAACTTGTAATGGTAATGTTGTATATGGCTTCAAATCCTTTAAATGCAACTGCTGTGGCTGGAACTCAAACCCGGGATAAATGCTTGCACTGCTACGATATAAATCATAGACGAAAAGAAACACACCTGTTGTCTTTCTGCTGGACAACACAATGTTCACTGCAAATCACCATAGACCCACAATTTCCATTCACATGCTTGTGCTATTGTTTAACCACCTGTCAATGTATTTTCAGCATCAGTTGTGTTTTATTGTCTTTAAAACATCTGCCCCGTGTGAAGTTTGAACTCACAACCTTCAGATTATGAGACCGACACGCTGCCTACTGCGTCAACGAGGCTATGAAGGCAGTTACAATGGTTGGGAAAATTTCAGAAATACTAACAATTTGGTCTTTAATCTCAATAAAAACAATGTTTTTGGAAACCTATGTACTCACACAAAGGCTAAGACTGACCCTAGATGCTTTGTCATGACCCCATGAAAAGGCCAGGACAAAAGACCGTGTGCAAAGGTTGAAGGAAATGCGATTATATTACTACAACAAAAGAAATGACAATTCAATGATGGTGGTAGTCAGTTTAGTCAGTGGTGAGTGTGTATGCATGGATGAGTGTGAGGTATGGTGTCAGTGATTCATGCTGGACAGTGTAAAACTAACAAAGATGAGCGGGAGAGGTGTTGGACTGAGAGACCTCTAGGGCAATCACAGATGAACAACCAATAATAAAACACTACTGGGTGAATGTGTTCAGAAAATGAAGAACATTGTTCAGAAAGCTTAATGAAGCTTCATTTGACCATAACTATTAACTACCTGAAAGAAATTAAGTCTCTGGAAATATTATGACCTAAGCAATTAGACAAAATAGTGCAACGTAATTTTGAACCGCTCCTAGAAAGAAACCATAGGTAGCCATTGAATTCAAAACTTCTGAAGTTATTGTTGATCTCAGAAACAATGATGAACGACACCATCCTATCACAACGCCCATGTTTGTGCCTTTGTTATGCAAATACTCTGGAAGTCTACTTATTAAGAGTATGCATTCCCATTTTTCCCAATTGATTGTAAAATGCCTTCCTGAGATTGTTGATCTCAGAAATAACCGTAGAATCACAACTTCCATGTATGTGCTATGTGCCAGTGTTCAATCACCTGTCATTGTATTTTCAGCATCAGATGTGTTTTTTATTTTAAAACACCTGCTCCGTGTGAGGGTTGAACTCACAACCTTCAGATTATGAGACTGACGCGCTGCCTACTGCGCCAACGAGGCTATGAAAGCTATCGCAATGGTTGGGAAAGTTTCGGAAATACTAACAATTTGGTCAACAATCTTAATAAAAACAATGTATGTGGAGACCTATGTATTCACACAAAGGCTAAGATCAACCCTAGATGCTTTGTCATGACCCAGAACATATTTGTCCACTTTCTCATCTTCTTTTCTCACCAATCAAACTCAAAGCTCCCTTCCATTTTTTGCCAATCCTGAGAGACTTCATATCCATTTCTTGTCAATCAAAAAGGCGCCTCCTCTTGGCAACGCCCATCTCCATTTCCTACCAATCCAAACGCATTTTCTGCTTAAGAGAGACTTTGCATTTATAATTTGGAACTAACGAAGACAAGGAGGTCTTCTCTGATATTATCTCTGGAAACAATAATAATTCATGTGCTTTGTTTGCTACTGTCGATAGGTTAACAAACCCTCCAGTACCAGTAGCATCTGAACTGTTATCTAACAAGGCCTGCAATGACTTTGCCTCCTTCTTCATAGACAAAATCCAGAAGATTAGACAAATAGTCAGTGCCTCCATATCCAGTCCAGGATATGTGTTGTCACAGTGTTCAAGCAAAACTAGTTCCAATATGACAGAATTTCATACGATCAACCATAAAAACCTGTGAAGCATGTACGCTACCACTGAGCTACATCCCCTAAAGATTGTCAGATCCAGGGGGGCCCCGTGTTATCACATTCACATTCACAGAATGAGAATGAGAAGTGTGTATGGCTGTGATAGCTCCCTTCGATAGCTCAGTTGGTAGAGCGGAGGACTGTAGAGGTATAGAACTGAAATCCTTAGGGCGCTGGTTCAAATCCGGCTCGAAGGAGCACCTTTTTTCCAGAGGCTACCTTCAAGGATCAATAAAGTGTTTTTGATTCTGATGTACAGATGGATGGTTGACCTAAAAGCACAATACTTCTTCCCGAGACATGACAAGAAACAAAAAAAAAATAGGTGTGGGAGACAGAGTTAAGCCCTGACAGAATTGTGAACTACAGACAAACCATGTGAAATAGTGCCAAGTGTGACCAGAAGAACTGGAAAAAAACTAGAACTATAAAGTACAAACCTTTCTTTAAGAAATCTTTATTGTGCTCACAAGGGCCCTTATTTATGAAATGTGCATACGACCTAAAACAGGCGTAGGACGGGGGTACGCCGATTCCGAAGCAGAGTACGGCATTTATCAATTTGAACGTGAGCGTGGGCTGCAAAAAAAATCTCACGTCTGGTCCCACCTTCATGAGCTGTCTCTCTGCCTGCATATTTGAGTGGGATGCAGGAGACCTCTCTCTGTTACGAGCAACTGGGAGGGGCAAACGGAAGGGACCTCATGGTGGTGCCACTGCTGGACCAGGTGCACATGGAGCACATCAAGAAGGGCACTATCAAGAAGGGGGGTGTTGTCCTGACCAAGTATGGCTGTGCCAGAGGGTCCACGTCTCTGGAATTCTTTCATTGCCACCTGACCAGGTTCATTCTGTCTAAGTAGTATGTGTTTCATGATTGTACTTTTGTTTTTGAATGGTAAATGAACCACTGTGCTGGAATTTGTAATCAAAAACATGACCTTTCCCATTTTGACAAACTGTTTTGAACACTTGAGGTATTTTAGTGAAGTCTTTGGTATAGGACAGTTACCTTGCAATCTAAAACTGTATATCCTATTGTCTCTGGAACAATAGTTGGCAGTTGGAGGAGTAATGGCTCTTTACAGTGAATATGCAGAAGAAGATGTTCATAAGTTCAGCCCAGGTAAATGCTCAGCCCATATTCACACAGACCTAAACCTACTCACTTAATGCTGGTTACAATATTCTAAACTCAACAATGCCAGAGAAAAATGACAAAGAGTGACAACATTTTCCAATAAAGTATTGGCTTTTTCCTTGCGAAAGTTTTATTCTAATGACATTGACAAATATACCGTTAGTTACGGTCCCTGTGTGTCTCACGATGTGGAGAACTGATACATGCAGGTAGTGTGGCCGAGTGGTCTAAGGTGCTGGATTTGGGCTCCAGTCTCTCTGGAGGCGTGGGTTCAAATCCTGCCATTTGCTGATGTTACATAGGTGGAGGACAAACCATATGTTGACTTGAATTGGTATCAGTTACATTATACTCTTATGACATAGCTTGGTGAAGTGACTAAAGTCATTAGTGGCAACGTATTAGACTCCTAGCTGAATCTGTTGTTTTTATCTTTACTGGCAATTCCCTGTTTTTAAATGAACACCCAATCTTAAGTGTTCAATGTGAAATACTCATTCATCAACAAAATTGTCGGTAACTATGACGGGGCGCATACGCTACCAATTCCATCCAAAGACTGAGACTGCAGGTATATGTTATATGCCCGTATATGTTTAACGTGTTCATATGTTCTGTTAATTTTCACAATATTTAAAATCTTCAGTTAACCTAGTCATTCTCCATTTCCCCACAGTAATCCCTCAGCTTTCTTGTGCGCACATTTTAACATCTAAAACTACGGTGCCATTCCTCGCCTAAAACAACATGAGTCATTCCAGTAAGTGAAAAGGAAACTCACATCTACAAAGACAAATTTGACAGATGTGACTCCCTGATGGTCTAGTGGCTAGGATTTGGTGCTCTCACCGCCGCGGCCCGGGTTCAATTCCCGGTCAGAGAATGGTCCGGACTTGACAGACACAGATGTAACATTTGAAAGAGAAACTTTTTGGTTAACTTAGATATGTCAAAAAGGAGGAAATGAGAGAAAAGATGAGAGAGATGCTAAATTACACACAAAGGAAACTCACATCTACAAAAAAAATATATGATGGATGTGACTCCCTGATGGTCTAGTGGCTAGGATTTGGTGCTCTCACCGCCGCGGCCCGGGTTCAATTCCCGGTCAGAGAATGGTCCGGACTTGACAGATACAGGTGTAACATTTGAAAGAGTAACTTCCTGGACTAATTTTGGTTGATTTAGATTTGTCAAATTCTTCCTCATTAGTTTAACGCTAGAACCCCAACACTTTTAAAGAGTACCATTTCCTTTAAATCAGACCCCCGACAACTGATGTATCCTTTTGTCGTCTTTGATGGGTCATAAATACTTCATCTGCAAGTATATCATAATTCATCTAACAATTATTTTCCTTTTTCAAACAGTAACTAAACCCCTGACCAACATTTTTTACCTGAAAACCAATGTATATGAGTGTCAAGTAAAGTTATTGTTGGATTCAGGTCCAAATGTGGACATTTTAGTGCAATGCAAAGGTGCATAACAGATTGCTTTCTACTTACCTGGAGCGACACAAAGCAGGGGGGGGCCAACTAGTCAAGGAACAGCAAGAGAGTTGGTATTTAAGACTACAAACTGACTATGTGACAGATGTGTATCTGTCATGTCTGCCTTCTGGAGCTCTAGCCAGGCGCCATTCCTCTTCACCATCTACACCACAGACTTCAACTACCACACAGAGTCCTGCCATCTTCAGAAGTTTTCTGATGACTCTGCTGTGGTTGGATGTATCAGCGAGGGGGACGAGGCTGAGTACAGAGCTTTGGGGGGGGACTTTGTCACATGGAGTGAGCAAAACCATCTTAGAGAGGTTGAAAACTGGACAATATTATCTGTTTTGTGCAATAACACTGGCTTGTAATATGTGCAATACTCAACTGCTACTATTATTATTATATTTATTATTACTTTTCACCATTGCAACACCATAATTATGTTAATTATGTAAATACTGTATCATAATATTCCTTTAACTATGTAAATATCCACACTCCTTGTATTTCTTTATTTCTTTATTTGTATTTCTACTATTTGTGCAACTGTAACACAAAGTTTCCCTTCGGGAATCAATAAAGTATTTCTGATTATAATCAGTGAGAGAAAGGTTGAACATGAACACTCTTCATCACAGGCAGACGTGATGAACACATGAAGATGGTTGACAGAGACGTAGTATTCATCCTCAGCCCTTTAAGAAAGAGACGTAGTATTCATCTTCAGCCCTTTAAGACAGAGACGTAGTATTCATCCTCAGCCCTTTACGACAGAAACGTAGTATTCATCCTCAGCCCTTTACGACAGAAACGTAGTATTCATCCTCAGCCCTTTAAGAGACTAGTATTCATCCTCAGCCCTTTAAGACAGAGACATAGTATTCATCCTCAGCCCTTTAAGAAAGAGACGTAGTATTCATCCTCAGCCCTTTAAGACAGAGACGTAGTATTCATCCTCAGCCCTTTAAGACAGAGACGTAGTATTCATCCTCAGCCCTTTAAGACAGAGACCAACCCTGGTAGCAAGAACTCATAAATTTCAACTATTTTTTTTTTATTAAAAAAAATCTATACAAATACATACACATGTAATAATGTGGGATACATTATTAACATTAACAACAGATGTCACACATGACCTTTAAGACTCTTAGAAAGGTTTAATGTGCAATTTTAGTTCAGACCGTCCCATAAAACGTCTTCAAACAGGAGTTTGAAAGTGAAAGTACCAAACATGGTTAGTTCTGAGGGCCGTCCTTCTTTTCTTCACAGACATAAACAGTTATAATGCTAATCACCCAGACTAGCAGCTAGCTTCTACAGCTAATGTCCACAGCCCAGACCAGCAACTAGCTTCTACACACCTAATGTACACAGCCCAGACTAGCAGCTAGCTTCTACACACCTAAGTAGCCCGTATGAGCAGATATATGAGAATTAATTTAGCCTGTCTCCTACATACGTTGTCCTAGGGGAAGGGGGGGGGGCAATTAATTTACCCAAGGGGCCACATGAGAAACAGGGGCTGTTGTGGAGGAAGTATCAAGTATTAAAAGCTAAATGAACAACGTATACGTTGATGTATATGTCACACGGAGGCCCCTTGGAGAGATACCTGCTGCTGTACAAGTTGCTGATCTTTAGCTCATTAGATGGTCAGTTAGCTCCATCTAGTGGACAGATAGTAGAACTCCATCATCTGATGGGGGACTTCTCTCACACTGACAGGGTCGAAGAGTGTATGGCTGCAGCCTGGAGCATCCCATGTCATGCTGTCCCGCCTGGTGCCATCCCAGAGCTTCTACTTTTCAAAACAAAAGCTTGCATCTGGAATAAAATAAGCTTGCGTCGACTGTCATGGTATGAATAAAATACTTACAAAATATATTTCTGTCTATAAAATAAAGCAGATTATAGGCAAACTAAAAAATTCCTTATGCCATCCCACCTGGTGCCGTCCCCGAGATCTAAATTCTCTAAATAAAGCTTGCATCTGGAATCAATATTTAACAATTAGGCTCTCTTACTTTTCAAAGTAAAAGCTCACGTCAACTATCATGCTAATGAATAAATACTTGAAATTTTTTTTTATTATTTAAAAATATATATCAGTCTCTAAAATAATAGGCAAACTAAAAGATTCCTGATGGGGGAATTCTCTTACACTAACTGGCTTTGGGACAGGTTGGACTGGTTCTGACGTCTCTCTGACTCTGAAGTTATGAAGATGTCACGGCGTCATTGGATCAAATACACATTGTATGCAGCTTCTTCTTCTCTGTTGCAAGGCGCAATTAAAAAGAAGTAGAAGAAGTGTAACGTGTGGGAGCGGACGGACCCATGGATGTATTAAGAGAACGGTCTGACCCCTGTGGCGGCGAGCTGAGAACTGAATGGTGGACATTAACATGGACGGGAATCAGCTGTTATCCTCAAAAACATCCCTTCCCTTCTTGTCCAATGAAACCACGTATCTCCAGATGTGTGTTGATGTTGAATGCTTGTGATAAACTGAAGTATGATGTCATAAGAGTGTCATAAAAAAGAATAAATCTGTAAAATAAGAGAAACTAAATGTCAAAGTTCAACTCAGTTCAGTTTATTTAAGAAGAATCAGACAGATAAAATTAATAAAACAAATGATTATACATGGGTTAAAAATCCCAGAATTAGCCAAAAGCTTGCAAACTTCCCCCTGAGTAAATCAGCTGTTCTAATGGCAGAGGGAACATTTCACGAGTAGAAGGAAAATAGATTCAAATACAATTTAAGCAGATTATAGACACTAACTTGATGCCATCTGTGAAAAAGCTGAAGTTAAAGAGAGGATGGCTTCTACAAATGGATAATGATCCTAAACACACATCAAACTCCACAGTGGATTACATCAAGAAGATTAAACTGAAGGTTTTGCCATGGCCTTCACAATCTCCTGACCTTAACGTAATGTAAATCTATGGATAGACCTTCAAGGAGCAGTGCATGACAGACAGCCCAGAAATCTCAAATAACTGGAAGACTTTGGAAGGAAGAATGGGCGAAGATACCTCAAACAATTACAGACTCTTGACTGCTACTAGAAGCGTTTCCAAGCTGTGATACTCGCCAAAGGGGGGGGGGGGGGGAAGAGAGAGTTCACGGTATAAACTCTGCAGGGTGCCCAAACTTTTGCAGACGTCCCTTTTTAGTTTTCAGTTATTTTGAAAGTGTAAATAATGTAAATAAAATCTAATTTTTTGTGACATATTATACGAATATCTAATCTGTCCGTCTGTGTTGTTTTTCAGACACAGCAGTGACCAGTCTGTTAGCTCACAGGGCTCTAGGGTGCTAGTTGGTGTCTGTTAGCTCACAGGGCTCTAGGGTGCGGATGACATTTTCCCAGTCGCACCGGTGCACCTAATTCAATTCAATTTTATTTATAGTATCAATTCATAACAAGAGTTGTCTCGAGACACTTTAGAGATAGAGTGGGTCTAGACCACACTCCCGAATTTTACAAGGACACAACATTTCTAGTAGTTTCCTCCAGAGCAAGCAACAGTGCGACAGTGGTGAGGAAAAACTTATTTTTAGGCAGAAACCTGGGAAAGACCCAGGCTCTTGTAAGGCGGTGTCTGGAGGCCGGTTGGGGTTAGAATGAAGAGTGGCAATAATAGTCATAAAAAAATAGTAGTTTGTAGTAGTTCTTTATAGTAGTTCATGGCATAGCAGGGCACTGTGGGCATTTCAAGGCACAGCAGGACGTGGCAGGACACAGCAGAGCGTAGTGTCGTAATGTCCTCACATCCACTGCTTCTCCACAAACTAAGCAAATTGATATGGTTTAATTTTGCCTTACATGACCCATTTCATCTGTAAAGCCGTGCCTGTTTGGATCTCTCCACTTACTCTCCGCGCAGCCCCCCCCTATTATTTTGGCTTCTCTCGAGTGTGAATGCGTTGATGTTTTTTAAGGTAACTACTCCGAGCAAACATTTTCCCACATTGTTCACACCAGTGCGGCTTCTCTCCGGTGTGAACACGCTGGTGATCTTTAAAGGCACTATTGTGAGTAAAGATTTTCCCACATTGATCACACCGTACGTTTTCTCTCCAGTGTGAACACGCTGGTGAGATTTAAGGCACTACTCACAGAAAACGTTTTCCCACATTGTTCACACAAGTACGGCTTCTCTTTGGTGTGAATACGTTGGTGACATTTAAGACTACTGCTTTCAGAAAATTTTTACCACATCGATCGCAGCCGTAAGGCTTCTCTCCAGTGTGAATGCGTCGGTGAGATTTAAGGCTACTACTCACAGAAAACGTTTTCCCACAGTGTTCACACGAGTATGGCTTCTCTCCGTTGTGAACACGTTGGTGATATTTAATGCTCCAACTATTAGTATAGTGTTTTCCCACATTGATCACACCGGTATGGTTTCTCTTCGGTGTGATTGCGTTGATGTATTATTAGGTTACTCTTCAGTGTGAAAGCTGCTCCACATTGATCACAGCTGTGTAGATTCTCTCCAGTGTGAACTCTCTGATGAATCGTTAAAGT
>NW_022603079.1:0-17500 GCF_008692095.1 Etheostoma spectabile
AACACCTGTGTGATTATGAATCAACCAAAATCTGGTGTTTGGGCAGTATAGGGGAAAACACTTGCACACCACAACTGTCCATTTGCTAAGTGTAGCTCCCCTTGGTTATTGTTGCCACTGTTGCCTGTTTAGCTACGTGTGCAGCACATGTGTAGTTTAACTGTTGCTTGCCGATTTTGCCAGCAGTAGTTGCCTAGCACAGGCTTTTGGTAAAGTCTTCCAGTGATTGAAAACTTTGTATCCAGCTGACTTTATAAATGTGTTTAGCACACAAAAAGAATGGACACAACCAGGGACTTGTACAGACATTTTGGGTGGCAGGGGCTGAAGTGAAAAAAGTAAAAAATTGAATACACAAATACACAAATACACATACACTGACTTCCTTACAAATTGATTTTAATTCCCTGACACTCACGCAATTGTACAAAGTAATGAGTTCACACAGAGACCATGGTCTTCTATGGTATTTACCAGGTTATCACAATAGCAGGCAACAGCAAAGGAACTCTGCCACAACGTTCATGTTTTCTATGCTACTGTTTCAAGTATATATTTCAAATAACTAGTGGTTAGTATTTTAGGTTTTGGTCTTTTTTACTTCCATGTCTTCTTTTACTTACAAAATACACATTTAGATGTTTGTTTCAGACTTACTACCCCTCCGTCTGTTTGATTCTGTACGATGCCTTTGCTTAACTTTAGCTAGGTATTACATCAGCTATTAGCTCATGCATGTTAACATGACAAGTTAACTAGTTTTTTTTGGTTTTTTTTACTTTTGGCTAATTAGTTGTAACTTGAGGCAATGGTTGCTTAGACTTCATCACCACTTACCGCCACACAAGCCAAGAGAAGCACAACTGTCTGGGATATGAGCTGGAAGCTGTTGCTGCTGTCTGTCTGCTGTGTGTTTGTGTATGTGTGTGTGTGTGTGTGTGTGTGTGGTGTGTGGTGTGGTGAGAGAGAGAGGAGAGAGAGAGAGAGAGAGAGGGGCGGCTCAACAAAGCCTCATCTCTGGTGGACAATAAAGATTTATTCTATTTTGTTTATTCTATTCTATTCTATTCTATTCTAATATATGTCTATTATATACCCTATTCATTTATTTAAAAACCCAAAGCACCCAAAATAAGGGCACTTTGTCTAAGAGAAGAAAAAGGGCAGGTGCCCAAGCCCCATTAGATGTCCAGATTGGTGGTGTTTGATGTTCCAACTGGTGTGCACGCGCCTGGACCCAACCCTATAGGCATACTAAGTATCACTCTTTCTAGAGCCCCATGCACACACACACCACTTCCACAAGTCAATACATCCAAAATTAAAAAAGGCCAGCTGTGCTGAGATACATTTGCTATGCTACGATTGAAAAATTGGGCTGTAGAGGCAGTGGTTTGGTGAACAGTCCATTGGCAGTGTTCATGAATGGAAAGCCAGTGAGGGATCATATATTCTTTTCACTGCAATAGCAACTTTTATTGGTTGATCTGGAAACTGAAAATGGAACATGGAAAAATCTCACTGTGTTCATGTTCAAAAACAATATGGGTTATGGATAGTTCAAATGTATTTTAAAATGATGTACAAAGATTAATCTCAGCAGTACAATTTGTTCCTCCTTGGCTTCCTTACTTCTGTTTTTTTTATTACATAATATATGACCCAGTGTCCCAGTGAAGTGTCCCAGGAAAACATCTGTCCACCGAACTCATGGCTCATGAATCAAGGTTTCAATTTTCTTTTCCCTGAATAGATAGCAAGGGTGGAGGGAGGGAGGTGGAAAGATGGAGGGAACGAGCATTGTTTGCTCTTGCAACAGGCCATTCAGGGAAACTCCCTGGGGACAGAGCTTTTTCAAGGTTGCGTCCTACTCCGCTAGCTACCTCTGTGTTTGTGTGCGTGTGTGTGTGAATGCATGCCTGAGTGCATGTAGTCCTCTGGGTCTCAATAACGTTCAGTCAGGCTGATATATCTCCCCCACAGAAAAAAGTGCAAGCCAGGATGCGTGTTTTTGTGTGTGAGTGTGCTGACTCGGCCAGGTGCCAGAGGTTCCCACAAGTCTCCCAGGTCAGATGGAGGGTCAACAGCTGTTGGCTAAGACTGTTCTCTATTTTGCCTGGCACGAGAGTGAGGCCTGGACATGTGAGAAGAATGGAATGCATGACAGTGTCAAATGAATGACTCTTGGGAAGGAAAATGCCACTCTGTGATGCATGCCTACTTTGTGATTTTATATAATACAAACACTTGGCATCTAAAGGTTGCAGGCATTCAGGCTGTATAATGACTTATGCGATAAGGCTGTGTTTGTCTGCATAATTCATCCAAGCTCGACAAAGTTTAATAAGGTTTACTTTCAATTTGAATCGTAGCATTCCAAACTCTGTATTCATTGATTTAACAGTCATTGCAGACAAAAGATACCATGTATGTCAATGCAGCTGTGCAGCCATAAAACTATAGGCCACAGTAAAGCCTAGAGGCGACACTACAGCAGCTTTATGTTAATGCCGTGGACTCCACTTCTGTCTACAAATGTTCTCCTTCACAGAATTTTAAAAAATTCCACTCCCCACTCATTGTTTGCATTTTTTTTTGTTATTCAAGCACGAAGTATATGCAAATTGGCCTGAAGGATTTCAGAGGTTGGCAAATTGCATCTCCAATCAATGCCAGGACTCTGCAAAAATCCATGTAAGCCTTGTGTGCAAAATCATGTTTTTATAGATTGGAGCAAAAGTGCTTACAAACGAACCAGACAAAGCAAAGTAAGAGTCATTATTTCTTTGCATTGTAAATATTTCATCCGAGCAGAGATGGCACTGCCATACAAATGAAGGCACGGCGACAGCAGAGGGGAAATTAATTAGCAGAAGAAAGTGAGGGGAAACAAATAGTGTGGCTTTATTTTTCTGTTGTTTTTAAATTAGACTCCAAAGACATCTCCCCTGTTGTTATAATGAAAAGTTGAAAGTTGGGGGATTATTTTATTAATTCCCTGACATCATTCTTCTCTTTGTGTTCTTGACACCATCTTAAGGACCTTATGTAGCCTCAGTGGGCGTACAAGCATGCACACAAACCCAAACAAGAACACTGGCACGCACATGAGCGAAACAAATGCAGACACAGACATCTGGAGAGGCCCAGGCCTGTCCAATGTGAGGCAGAGGATAGAGAAAGGATTATGTAATACTTTGCCCCTGGATGAAAGGTAGAAACTAAACTAAGGCAGTGACCCTGAGCCAATGGCTCACTTTCTGAGAAAGGCACTAATCTTGCTATATAGAAAAAAGTGCTGTTGAAAATACTTTACTACCTTTTCCACCTAAATTATTTTTTGTTTTTGTTTTCTCCATTGACATAATTACTGGATGAAATCTTTGGAAAGCTGCTTATGCCAAAGGTCGGTTCCTTCAAGTGTGACTTTGCCTTAGAAAGGTATTTGCATTTTGCTTCCACATACAGTAACTTTATAACAAGAAGGAAATTACAATACTTTGTTACCAATAACTCAATGTGGATTATGCAAAATACTGTGATGATTAAGGGGTATTCTAAAGCCTTTTATCTAGTGTTTTTTAGTTAGACTCTGTCATATTTTATAAAAATGGATAAACAGCACTGTTTGGAGTTTGGATCTTGTTTGGAATTACAGAAATATCCCTTATCAATACATAACATGGTTTGAACATAAATTAGATGCAATTGCTGTATCGTGCTTTCAATTTATGCAGTTTCTGAAGTGTTCCCTTCCTGCATTTTATTGTTATCAAGGTATTGTGCTTATTTATTCCTTGTCTGTTTCTGAGGCTTGCTTTCCCTAAAGAGCTCATTAGCAATGAGGGCATTGGCTGTCCTTTATAATAGCACAGTCATTTGTGAAATGACATAAATGTAAATCAAGGAGAAATCTTTCCCATTTAATCATTTTGTCAGACATTTGGGCACTGGAATAAGGTTGGAGGGGTTTTAGCAATCTCTTGGTATATGTATATATATCCACACACACCCACACGCACACACACACACACACACCACACACACACACACACACACCACACACACACACACACACACACACACACACACAGACACACACACACACACTAATTAACCAGAATCCCAAATCCCAACATTAATAAAGGTAATCTATAAAACAAAATTCTCCACTTCAGACACCAACAAAAGACAAGATGCACTGAGCCTCTGCACAAAATAGTATTTGTTCTTTACGTGAGTTGAGTTGTTGTCTTCTAAGCACTGACCAGCTGGTATCTACAGGCTACTGTTTATATTTGTGACTATTTAATGAACAGCTGAGTCACCACATTAGAATGACCCCAAACACATACTCCACTAATACATTTATCTCTCCATCTATTCTATTTCTATTGTTATACTGTTCTACCCAGGCTAGTTACTGCTAGTTTAAATGGGGAGGGAATGTCAGGGAATAGTGACTGCTTTGATTTGATTGGTTCAATTTTCAATTAGACTGTGTTGGATAAAAAAAATCTTATAACATATTCTGCATTCTTTTTTGGTTTTGAGATGTGTAGGAGGGATGGTTGTGCTTCTCCGTCCACACCTCCACTACTGAATAAAAAATATAGAGCTAACAGAAGCAGACGCTTTCTTAAGAGACTAAATAGAGACAAATGATGTTCTGACACAGGGTGATTCACTCAGCTGTAAATCTGAATACAATCTTGAAGGACAAACAAGAGCACAGCTGGCTTAAGCACAGAAATTGGATCAAATCATGCCCACTCAAAAACATCAATCTGAAGCACTGCTAAGCAAAAAATCTCCAGCATCTTTGCTGCACTGGCACAGAACCACCGTATATGATTTAGTTTCCCTCAGGTTGATTGACTCTGCAGAGAGTGCACCCACTCAGTGGGATAGCTAACTATTCAAAGAGAGCCTGTGAAATGGTGGAAGGGGAAAGAAATGTGTCGACCATGCTAATGACAACATATTAACAATCCACAATGTTTGGTGAAGCCGCAGCCATGTCAATTGACATGTTCAAACAGGGGACTATCCAACTGTTAGCATTGGGACAATGCTGGTTAGTATAAGTATTAAAATAATAATAATACATTTTATTTAAAGGCGCCTTTCTTGGCACTGAAGGACACTGTACAAGGATACATAAGAAATTTAAAAACAGCAAAAACTACAACAATAACAACAACAGAAAAAGAGAAATGGACATTAAGTGGAATAGGCAGTTTAAACAGATGTGTTTTGAGCTGCAATTGAAATGGGGAATAATTCAATGTTTCTAAGTTGGGGTGGTAATAAATCCCAGAGACAGGAACAGAGCAGCTGAATTCTGGACCAGTTGAGGTTTATGGAGGGATTTGTGAGGGAGACCAAAAAGGAGAGAGTTGCAGTAATCCAGACGGGAAGTGACGAGACTGTGGACAAGGATGGCCGCAGTGTGGTGGTAATAGAGGGGCAGAGGTGATTGATGTTTTGTAGGTGGAAGTAGGCAAACCGAGTATTGTTATTGATGTTGAGTTGAAAGGATAGTGTGCTGTGAAATGACACCCGGATCCTTATCCTTGGAGGAGGTGAAACGGTGGAGTTATCAATATGAGAAAAAACTGTGGTTTTGGAAAACCTGGGTTGTATTACTGTTTGATTTGAGAAAGTTTTGGCTGAATAAGGTTTTATTTCAGAGATGTAATCAATAAGGGAGGTGGACGAGGGTTTGGTAGAGAGGTAGAGACGGTTGTCATCAGCAGTGGAAGTGATTATAAGTTTGCGGATATTGCCGAGGGTAAGGAGGTAAATGATGAAGAGTAGGGGCCCCAAGACAGAGCCCTGGGGCACACCTCAAGTGATGGAGGAGGGAAAGACTTGAGTTGGATAAACTGAGTGCGGCCAGAGAGGTAAGATGTGAACCAGTCTAACGGAGTGTGAGGGATGTCAATGGAAGATAGCTTGTTGAGGAGGTTGGTGTGGCAGATGGAATCTAAGGCTGCACTTAGGTCGAGGAGGATGAGGATGGTGAGGAGTCCCGAATCAGCTGCCACAAGGAGGTTGTTAAGGATTTTGATAAGTGCTGTTTCAATGCCAAAGAGTGGGCGGAAACCAGACTGGAACTGTTCATACAGGTTATTGTGGGATAGGTGAGAATGGAGTTAAGTATAGTGGAGTAGTAGTGGGTTTTGGTGCCAGCAATGGAGTCCTTCAAATGTAAGATATTTTTATTGTACATTTCTTTGTGAATAGTGAGACCAATTTTTTTATGTAGGCATTCAAGTTGGCGATCTTTGGCTTTCATGAGACAAATATCGGGGTGATCCAAGGGGCGGAGACGGAAAAAGAAAGAGATCTGTTTTTAACAGTGTTGTAATGAGAGACCAGATCATCGGGGGTGGACAGATTGTGAGTGTCAGGGAGGCAGGAGGAGTGGATACTTAAAGTGAGAGTGGCGGGGTTGATATTCTTTATAAGTAAGTGTAAGTAAATGTAGAGTAAGGTTAAAAGACATTCACCTGGTCTAACATTTTAGGAAACATGCTAATTTACTTTTAGAGATAGATGAGAAGATCACTACCACTTTCTTGTCATGTGCAGTACTATTTCTAGCCAAGCACAGTTACTCTCCTGGTTGCCCAGCAAACTCAAAGTGACTAAAAGTCGCCAAAAAATAGGTGGCTATCATATCTAACTCTTGACAAGTAAGCAAGTAAGCTCACAAAATGTCAAACCTTTAAAAACAATGTCAACAACAGGTGACACATCAGGTAAGGTAAGTGTGAACTGGAGGTGGAGAGGGATACTGAATGGCTTATTAGGGGAATGAATGGCAGGTCGCTGGCAGGTGATGATCAGGAAGAATGGTGGAAATAAGAGCTGAGGACAACTGCATGCTGGGAAAGGAATGGCCCGGTCTGGAATGACAGGAAATGACGCAAGTGAGCACAATGGATGCAAAAATAAACTAAGATGGTGGTGTTATGCCATGACAAGCATCTAACGGTTGCTATGCTCACAAGCACATATTGTGGTTGTGTATTTCTTTTCTTTCCAGCAAATATTTTAGTTTCATCTATAATGTTACCATAAGAAATTGGTATAAAAAAGTAAAAGTTTTATAAAGGGATGGCTTTGGCGAGCATTGACGCAAATGTTTGGCACGACTACAAGTGACTCAGCAGGCAATGTATGATGTCATCTAGACTTTTTGTGTATAGCCAGGCTTCAGGTGAGAGATGCTAATGCTAATGCATAGGTAACCACTTTCCATGTTCCCATTATTGGATTTATATCCATTCTGTAAACACAAGCCTTTGAAAAGTGGTGTGCAGAATGTGTGTCTGCACTGTGTAAAAGCCACATGTGTACGGACTAATAAATGGACCTGCTGAGGACCGTTACATTGTCCCCTTGTTGCCTCTCTCTGCGAGATAGCCCTGTTAAAAGCCACAGCGGAGGCTAAGTGGCAGGGTCATTTGTTACACACAGCTTTATAGACTGCTGTGCAAGTACTTAAAGTTTACTTAGTCCATGACACCGCCTACTTTTTAAATAATGTTCCCTGACTAACTGGAAAGATTGCAGCTCTTAAGTGAATTCTGAATAAAGCCACATAGTACATTTCAGTGGTGCTCAAATGCAGGCTAGAAAGCTGCATTTTAGAAATCCTGGTAGTTGTGAAGAGAAGATGCACCAAAGAAAATCTGTACCCAGATTTGCTCTGCGGATGTTGACCAATCTACCATATGATCTAATATGTTGCACATACTATACAAAGCTAGGAAAAGTATTCATTGTTTGATCTACAGTGCACAGTGCTCGATATGTATGTATCTCCAGGAGCCTGCAAAAATAGACTCTCCATTAGGGATCAATAGTTTTTTTATCACACTAAAATTAGTAATGCATTGTTATAAGCATTAGGCTAAAGGTTTTTTGGGGTGACTTCAAGTAGGTAAGAACTCTGAAGGACACTGACAGATTCAACGACCACTGCAGGAAATTAACCTGTCACTTTTTGGTTATGGCAGCATGTCTCGAACCACTAGGCACTCCTGTTGGTTGCAGATATCGGCTGTGGTCAGTATAAAGCCCTTAGCTGATCCTCTGTAGAGCATTACTTGACCTGGGTGTTTGGAGAAAGGACAGACGTAAGCTTAAAATATCTCCCAGGCTTGACATAGCACTGCTCCAGCTGCACTCTGTAATTACCAGCAGTGCAATCAGCAGACTCGTTAATTTCCCCTGACTGACAGCCGCTGACGGCTCAATTGCAGAAAATGCCCTGGTACAACTTCATAAGTAAATGGAACTGATGTCCTGAAGCATTCTTCAGCCTGGAAGGCTGCCCTCAGAAAAGTGCATATTATTATGAACACATGAAAACATACAGTTACAGATAAAGTTCTGTTCTGTCTGGCAGCCATTGAGATACACGTTCCTAACAGATTATATCTTTGACATGCTGAATTATAACGGCAATGCAAAAAATAGGTTATATGAATTCCTCTTCCTGCCCCTAATATCACATGTACAGCAAAACACTCTCCCTGCAAAGTCCTAATCTTATACAAAATGTTCAGGGTGCCTTGAGAGGGCCGGCACACAGGAACACTGTATTGATTTAAGTGTAAACCAAGTATAATAGACATTAGATATTACGGCAAAGTAATTGGGAGTGAGTGAGCCAGCAGAATTTACCCAGATAAATAGGTCACTTAATAGGTTATTCGCGGCGGCGATTTTACATGATGCGTGAGAGAGCAGGCAGCGAGGGGGTCCAGCCCAAGCCGCGGTGTGGACAGGTGAAACAGCTAAAATAGAAAATGACAGAAAAACACTGAAAGTGGAATAGTTTATTTCTAAATGTACTGTATATGGTGCATATTTTTGGGAGAACTTGGCTGTATGCAGATTGGGTGCGGTTTTAGAAATGTTTTAGAATCCTCAATGAATGCTGCAGTGTCGTTCACTTTGGGGTTATTTCTCTCTTATTCACCGTGCTGTAATAATTCCCTCGCACTGCTAAGCAATCTAGGTTATTCATTTCTTTTTTCTCCTGCTTCAATTTCACCTGATGTCAGAGTGCGCTTCTGAGGCCTTTCACTGAAGCTATTTTGTGTCCTTCCTTGTACACAGTCGAGATCCAAAATGAAAATGATGCAGCCTGTGGCGAAATGAATGAGAAGAATGTAAGGTCAGTGAGGTGCGAGCAGTGAGGAGAACACAACAATAATACAGGAACATGATTCATGCCAGGGCCACTACTGTATTGTGTGGTCCTAAATGGTACATAATGTAATGTAATTTTGCAGTGCTTTGAGCTAAACGCCAGCATGCTAACATGCTCACAGTGACACTGCCAACATGCTAATGTTGAGCAAGTATAATGTTGACCATCTTCACTGTTTTAGTTTAGTGTGTTAGCATGCACTTACATTTGCTAATTAGCAGGAAACACAAAGTATGGCTGAGGTTGATGTTGGTCGTTAGCTTTGCAGGTATTTGTTTATTAACAACAACAAAGGTATTGGACAAATGGAAATTTTAAATTGATGATGGAGCTAAAGGAAAAGTTAAAGGAGTTACAAGTTATTGTGATTCATCCTGATCGGGAAATAAACATTTGTGAAAGATTTTATGGAAATCCATCCGGTAGACATACACAACAGAGTGGCTGATAAGGGAAGGAGATGCATGTGTGGAGGTGGGCGGGAAGGCCAGGCAACTGCAAAGCAGATGAGGGAAGTGAGCACATGTTACAGGTGTGTTGATGGATAAGGCAGTCAGGTGATGTGGAAAGGAAGAAAAATCTGAGGGCATCATGTGGATGGATGGAAAATGGCAATAAAGAAGGGAGGTACCAGAAATGTTTTTCCCTCCATTGCTTAGCTGCATTCATTCTTTAAAGCCATTTTCATTTTGCATAGAACAAGACTATATGTGACAGAATAACCAATGAGATCTGAATCTGAATCACAAGTAGGTTCATCGTATAAAAATACAAACAAGAAAAACTATGTGCGCTGGTCAAAAGTTTGTCTTCTTACACAAAAAAAGTGTTCTTCTGATTTTAAGGTACTTTAATGTCACATGCACAGTGCAAAATTCATTCTCTGCATTTTAACGCATCCCTCAAGGGAGCAGTGGGCAGTCATTTACAGCACCCGGGGGACCAACTTCAGATATGTGCTGGCTGGAGAACCTTATCTACATGTTTTTGAAGGTGAGGTAATCTGAGCACCCAGAGGAAACCCACGCAGACATGGGGAGAACATGCAAACTCTACACAGAAAGGTCCAGGACGACCGGGATGTCAACCCAGAACCTTTCAAGCTGTGAGACCCCTGGACAACAATGCCAATACATATATGCTTAAATGTGAAATCTTTGTTCGTTTTATGGCACCATTGTGGCCATGACTATCAGGAAATATGCTTTTTGCTTTCTTGAGAGTTAGACAAGAAGATTGATACCACTTATTTTCCTTTATCATCCCACGCACCCACTGATTATATCCAATACAGCAACCAGCACCATGAGCAATGCAATATTGTGATTCTAGAGCACTCTGTCTTTTCACCTGTGACTTTTTTTTCTGCGTCTGTGTGTTGTGTGTGTGTGTGTGTGTGTGTGTGTGTGTGTGTATGTGTGTGTGCGTGCTTCATGTGCTTGCACAAATATTTCCATGGAAATGAACACTGCAGATGATGAACCAACCACATCATCGCGTTCATCATTGCGAGCCACAGAGGTGACATTTACACCATGACAGGAAATGTGATGAGCTATCAATCTCTCATGCATATACATGCACACACTCACACATGCTATGAATAACTGTGATGTACTCAGCTGTCGGCCATGTTTGACGCAAGCTGAAGAAAACTTAATCACCTTGGCTAAATCAGTACTGTTTTCCATCTATTCAACAGGCGCGTACATCTATTTCATTTCGGAGAGGCTCCTCAGTAAAACAGTCGCTAATGAAAACCATTTGAACAGCACTCCAAAAACACTATGAATCCATTGTAAAAGGGAAAATACATTACAGGAGATTCATCACCTGATAAATGATAAATGAAAAGGACCCAGCCTTTTAGAGCTATCATTTTGTAAACTAAGACCGAGGTTTCCTCCCAAGGTGATTCATTTTTTGCGATTGATTTAAAAGTTGTGTAAGGAATCACTTTGATGGGGTGGTAGTCATTGTTTTGGGATGCATTGATTTTAAATCAATTTGTCAGACCTTTATTTTTAGTTTAAGTCACACTCCTGTCCTCTGCTACACACTATGATTAGGACTCATTGTGCTTCCACTCATTTCTGTAAGAAACTCCACGGAGAAAACCACAGGGAGATACAACCACTATAGAGACTAACCATTACAATAAGTTACGCTCATGAAGCTCTGCAGTTAAATGAGGATGACTTGTGCCTCATTTGATTGCATTTTATTAATATGCCACACTAAATAAACCATGTATTGAAGTGAACTTCAAAGATTTTACAAGGGTTGTTTCAATGTTAAGAGTAAATATTTAACTGTACTTTAATATTTTTACAATAACAAAGAAAAATGTTCATTTATTATATTGTAAAAGATCTCGTTGTAGGGAAAATCCCAGAGAATTAGGACTAGATACTGCAGTTTCCATTAGTTTTATGGCGCTTGTTAGCATCTTTCAGCTAATTGTTTTGGTTTCACAGCCGTAATGCTTAAATAAACTCACACCTGCAGCTGTTTTCAGAGGAAAAACTCACTCTATGCTACCTGCCCAGCACTAAATATCAGCAACATTAGCAACTATCTATTGAACAAAGTAGAGCAACATAGTAGAGCATTTAGCAGCATATTTTTCTCACATCTTCAAATGAAAGCTAATGCTCCAGATCTGCAGGATGTTTAAATTGGTTGTTGTTAGCCAACACATTAGCCATATCGGCCGTAAGGTTACAAAGTTGTGTTGTCAAAAAAAAAAACAGTTAAAAGATCAGTTATGCTTGTTTAGCACGTACACAAATTCGTGACTATTGAACTGTTCATTATTGAAAAAAATGTAAAGTGTACAATGTTCTTTCTTCTTTTTAGAACTATGCTGACCTTTAAACACAGATCTACAAAAAGCATTACTCAAACTTTTTCAAAAGAATAAAAATATCTTTTAGATTGATTTCCTGCTTGAACAGGATGCTTATAAGAAGGTCCCTAATCAAAGGCCTACGTAAGTAAATAAAATAAAACATATACATATCCTCCTGCACCCCCAACAGGCCCGTATTTGGTGAGCAGTGATCTTTATACAATACTGTAGACTGTTTTCCTTCCTTCCATGCAGCCAATAATTTCCATTCATTTTAATAAATGAACTTGCAGACACTGGAACTTTCTTGAGGTAGGAAATCAATCACAGCAAAGGCCTTCATTTTTTTGTAAAGCAATAATATATTTCCATGGTTGCAGGTACAATTTTCTGTTTCTTGCTGCATTCGCGTGTCAGACAGCTGCACTCAGCCAAAAAACAACTCTTAAATATCACTTGAACTCACTGAGAAATAAGGTTATAACTGCATTTCACATCATATTAATGTTACATTGAGATGACTGAATACTCACTCAGAAAATTATCTCACCAAATGTAGAGTGTCTGCAAGAACAAAAGGATTAATGCAAGGACCAATTAATTACCCTTTACAGCATTATGCAACTGTCAGCGTAACACTCTGATGCGTGATTGTCAAGCCTCCAAACTAACAGTCCGTCTCAGCTTCCAATATGAATAGATAATTACTGCGTCATTCATCTTTTTGCAGGTTGTGCGATGTGTTTCAGCTCATCCCACATCCCCAACAGTGTGTGAGTCAGTGTGGCCCAGTACTATGTTACGCAGCACCAAGCTACCCTCTCTTTCTTTTTCTGGTATTGATTCAGACCCTCCTAAGTATTTTAACATCTCGCACACTGCCACAAAAGACACAGGAAAATCCATTTGTCATGTCCCTCACAGTACAATTCATTATGGATGGGGCACTGAACCACTACAAAAGCAACAATTCCTTCAAAGGGTCAGCTTTACAGTGTTTCCTGAGAAACCAATTTCAAAACATAATTAATCTCCTGGGAGAGATGTTTTGTGCTGTTTATTAAAGGTGGAAATCCATCTTAACTGTTGTGGAAAGTAATTGAGAATGGATAATGCTTACAAAACCAAGGACTCTGGGAACTAGCCTTTCAGTTCATCGTACCTCTAACACATTTAAGGACAGATAACCAAAGCATAGTGTCCTTGGTAGAATAAATACGACACAAAACATAACTCAGGCAACATGGAGATGGAGATGGAGACTGGAATCTTGTGCATATTGAATAAGCTAATTGTTTAAAACTTTTGTGATTCAACAGAAGTTCCAAATGCGCAAAAAGAAAAATTTGAATATACACAGAAAGGACAAACACCATCCACAAAAACTTTGTGATGGAGTGCCTTCCTTGCCAGGTATGCCAATGAATTCCTGGAAGCCAGTACCATTCTAACTCAAGTGAAGGGATGAAACGTCTCTTAAAGTCAAATGGGAAGGGATAAATACAAAATGGAGTCATTGGAAATACGCACACACACACACAGACACAGACACAGACTCACACCTACACACACACACACCAACACACACACACAGACTTGAAATGAAATTATTTGTTTGTTTGTTTTCATTAAAACAAAATCAAGTTCTCATTGGTATAACCTATTGCAATTGTGTTCTCCAGATGGTCTACTTTTTTGGTTCATAGTGACAATGTCGGTACTGGTAATTGCTGCAATATCTGTGTGGGCAAGCACTAAAAATGTATCAGTATCACTTCAATTCAGCATAGCACAGCAACACAGTTAGTTAACCAGCAGTGGACTGACATTGTTGTTAGCCGCCATGTTGTACCATCTGTGATTTGAGTGCTCTTATTACCTCGGGTCATGATTTAAATTACTGCGTGATGTAGCCGTGACGGTGTGCTGAGGTCACAGGACTACCCGGAGCTTTGAGTCAACAGTCTGCGCATTTGCCATCACAGCAACTGGACCCATGTGTGGAAACCCATTTCCTTAAACCGTCTAGGTTTTTACACAATGTGAAACTAAATAGGTCAAGTTGTATTGTATATATAAGTTGTATATATAAGTTATATATATGCACTATATACTTAAACATGCAAGTTAACATGACAAATATAAAACATTAAGCAACTTATCACTACTAAAGAAACAATTTGTTTGTTTAAATATTGTTTCTTTTCCTTTATGACAGTGTGACTTTAAGAATGATGTATTCAATACATTTGTTTCAATAATAAGAAAAACAATACATATAAATATAATGTATTGCACTCTATGGAACTGCCCAGACGCCATCGGTCCCCACCCGGGTCTTGGTCATGGTGCAACAATAAAGGTAGATAAACATGAACACCAAATCAACCATACAAAACTAAAGCTCAGATAACAGAAATGCACACTCAAAACATGAATAGAACATTATTAAAACACACTTTGACTAGGTCAGAAACCATAACATATATTTTTCCGTGAACCTTACAACAGTTCAAATGCCCCCTGCCCTCCACTTCTTATTTATCTGTGCTTAATATGATCTGTGCCCTGCATATATAAACTGATTATTACAAACAACTAATGTAATTTAGTAATGAATATGTTTTTTAACAAACCACTAAAAAGTTCAATTACAACTAAATCTGGGTTTACAGTGAGATGTCGCTAACAGTATATGGGAAAACATCTTGTATCAATGTCTGAAGGCTATACCACAGAAGTTGACAGTGTGCCTTTTAGCAAAGCTGGCTGTTTCAACAAATATGCCCCAAAACGTTTTTATCCTCTTTGAAAAGCAGAGAAATCTACTCAACAGCTGCAGTACTATTTTAGTTTATATATCCTTACACAAAAAGTGAAGAGATTACAAATTTCACTTTGACTTTAAAGTGATTAACTAAAAAGATTAACTGTTTTCCATACATAGGTTACTGTACAGAAGGAGTCCTTTTCAGTCTCATAAGTGTACAAATTTAGGGATTTGGCCTTCAGGTGCTGAGCAGCACACATAAGTAGGGAAGATTAATGTCGCTGTCCTGGCTTGTTTGACACACACTCTCATCTCTGGATATTCTCTCATCCTCCCACTGATCATTTACCAACACTGCTGAGATGCAGAGTAAGTGCCGCTGCTGCCGCTGCTGTGTGTATATGCCAGTGCAAAGTATAAAATTGGAGGGCATCTCTGATGGCTTTCCACATGAAAAACATCTCTCAAGTTGGGTTTTACGATGTTATTAAGAGCTAAAAGTGCCTAAGTTCATGGAATTAACATAACGTTCCCAAATATACAGATAGTAGCAGATTCAGTTGTTTTCCTGTTCTTAATAACAAGCTCTTTGAGGGGCTTGTAATGGCCATGTGGTCAGCCAAATGCAACCATAGAGATCAGACAGGGCACACAAAAACTTGCCTGTGTGTATGTGAGACATGTTGCCAAACAGACAGCAGGACCAAGAGAGAAAGTGTATGATGAGGAAGCGTGAAGAGTGAGCAAAGGGAATGTGCGCCTAATTCATCTCCTGCTTTGGAGCAGGAAGGTACAGAAGTATGGCAGCCTTACAAGGTCAATATTTTTTTTGACTTGTGCTCGCTAATTAAATTACAGGCAAAGTGCCCCAGGAGAGCACACACAGAGAGCTCTGCAGGCCAAACAATTGTAACATGAGCTGAGCTGTTTAAGTCATCGAAACACGGCCGATTTGAAGAAATTTCAACATGTTTTGGGAGATCAGGGGTATACTGAGATACAGCAGAGAAGCTGGGTTAGAATTCGAGATGAGTTTTTTTTGTGTGAAAGTCCCTTCCTGTCCAAATTGAAATAGTAAAATAGACCAGGGAAGTTCATGCACCTTGAGGTGGCTTAATGTGGAAAATACTTGTCTCGTGGCTGTGTTTGGCATCTGATCCAACCTTGACCAACAAAGTGTCTCAGTAATAGCCTATACATGTCAATACGCGTTTGTCTTCAGAGGGAATATCAAGCTTCAGACAAGAGCTGTTGATGAGCCTGACTGATGTAAAATAGTCTCCTTTGTTTATAGCAGGGCCTGTGGGCCAGGGACATGAAGCACTGACAGCCCGTCAGCCTAATTGTCACTAATAAGGGCGGCTATGTCACAAATCCACTCACTGTACAATAATTGCAGTTGGAATTCCAGAACCAGTTTGGATTTCTATTTCATCTGTGAAACACATATCAAAAACAACAGCATACTTATGCAATTATTTCTGTTGCCACAGGGCAAATGCCTGCTGAAATATAAAGTGACTCTTCTCTGAGAGAGAGAGAGAGAGAGAGAGAGAGAGAGAGAGAGAGAGAGAGAGAATCAGGTTAGACTAGAGCAGCTCCGCCATTGGCTGAGCGCACCAGGAAGTCCAGCCGCTGTTGTTGTCATGTGACTGTGACACAGGCGCTTCCCGAAAGTCAACACAGCAACAGTGGAACAACTCAACATGGCTCCCAACTTGAACTTCCAAACGCTGCAGCGATCGTCTGGCTGATGTTCCTGTCTCTGATCCCCCCGGCGGAGGCTTACGATGCTGGCGACGCATTAGCCCTGCTGCTGGGCACCGTCGTGACCGGTGTGGGTTTCTGTGCCTTCCTCGGCTGGTACGCACGGAAGCGGAACGGACAGCAGTGACTGCACTGTCTTGGTCGTGTGCCTGTCCTGTTCTCATCCACCGCATTAACATCTCGCTGCCTGATTTAACGTGGACCTCCTGGCACAGGGTTTGTGTCGGATCGACTGATACGTGCCTTATTGGACTAATGCTTCAAACGCAACGGGATCCACGTGCCGTCTTTTGCAGAAGGTGGAGGGAAACATCCAGGAAGCCTTATAACAGGAAATGTAATGTGTTGCGATGCTGAAACCAAACACTGTTGCCTTCTATATAAAAGGACTTCTGCATATATATATAGGCTACTGTATATTATTCCAAGGATTCTTGCTTTGCAAATTGTGCATCCTCTCCATGCTTGGAGTGATCACTCTTTCCTGATTCATTGTTAGAAGCACAATCTCATAGGTGTGGCTACATTAAAAGAGTGGAGCTGTTGTAGTAGCCTTTTCTGTGGTTAAAATACGTGGCAAAAGCTGTGAGAAAAATAAATTGATTAATCTGAGGCTCATCTCGACTCCTGGTTTGCATGGTATTTGAATGATCTGCTGTAATCATATTTCCTCACTCTTCTCTTTCATTTCGAAAGAGTGCTTACACGCATCATTACATCACATTGCATTACATGTCATTTCAGCTGACGCTTTTATCCAAAGTGACTTACAATTACTATATATGTCAGAGGTTGCACGCCTCTGCAGCAACTCTGGGTTAAGTGTCTGGATCAGGGACACATTGGTTGATGGATTGCGGTGGGAATTGAACCCAGATCT
>NW_022603079.1:20000-31684 GCF_008692095.1 Etheostoma spectabile
CATAGCAGGAACTTGGAAATGATTCCAGTCTAATGGACGTAGGCTACGGATCCGCTACACTTTTATGCTTTATCCAGCCGATTGGAATGCAAGGACGATGGTTTTCACCTGCTGTGTTTTTTCACTGAAATCCGTCGGATTCAAACGCGCGTAGAAACACTCGACTGACAATCGGAGGACGCATTTAAACGCGTAAGTAGAAACAAACGCCAAAATCAATGAAATCAGATGTTACCACAGGCTATGTGTCATTTTCCAAACAATAAAACACAGTGTATCGAGTAGAAACCCTCATCATATTAGGCTATTACCAGCAGGCTTGTTATTGTCACTTCCAACCATCCTTTTTCAGTCCATCCCGACAGATAATCACACCCGCGCATTAACGAGCCAAATGTTGTCGAAATGCGGCTTTAGTGTCGATATAACATAGATTTCATTAACTGTTTGCAATTAGTAGCCTAATATAAAGGATAATGTGGGAAATCGACCAGCTCAATAAACGCCCTGAAGAGAACGCTGCTTATTAACGTGAGACCCGTATTCCAGTTAACCTTTAATCAGACAAAAACACGAATGCTTTATTATGTATGCACCCTCCGTCGGTTTTCCACAATGTATGAAGACAGGGCGAGTTTATTCGAGGCATCCACCGCTTTAGAGAGCCATCCTCTATTCTGCAGGGTGTAGGGTGTGATCAAGAAGACCTTATTTTGCAATGCATTTCTCTTAATGTTCCAGCCTTTCCCAAAAGAAAATCTATCCAAACCGAGCCTTTTTTTGGTTCTTTCCGAGAGGTAAAAATACGTCGTTTATTAATGAGAGCTAGATTGTTTATTCAAGGAATTCCAAAGCCACTAGAAAGAATTGTAATGCTTTATCAGATTAATGCTTTAGTCTAATCAAGCTCCATCACTGTCTGTCTGTCTGTCTGCCCGTCTGTCTGCCTGCCTGCCTGCCTGTCTGTCTTTCTGTCTGCCTGTCTGTCTGTCTGTCTGTCTGTCTGCCTGTATCTGGACAAAGTATTCAAGCTCAGGCAGAGCTCTGCACTGTGCCACTCTAAATGTTAAAATGTTAAATAAACAAATGGCAGGAGAAAAATTATTGCTTATCACATTCTAGTGAAAGTGCTGTTGAAAACAATGCAGCTGTTATATGGGACTGACTGCTGATGGGTGGATAATATTTTTCAGGGATTTCTTATTTTAGGTGTGATGAGACAAAGGAACAAAGGATGCCTTAGAGGAGAGGTTGCCTATATGCCTGGAAACCTCTTCAAAGCACACCGCCAAATGGATCTAACGCCTCCCCCTGCCACCTCTAGATCATGATACTTGGCTGAAGCTATTCCGCTATCTTTATGATCCCTCCTCCATCTATGGCGAACTATAGCCATGCAGGGGACCACACCATCTTGCAAAATGTCTCTCCTCTCGCCACGTTCCTCAAACTGACCTCTCTGGGTTTCATCATTGGAGTCGGTGTGGTTGGAAACCTCCTGATCTCCATCCTGCTGGTCAAAGACAAGAGCCTGCACCGGGCGCCCTACTATTTCCTGTTGGACCTGTGCGCCTCTGACATCCTGCGCTCCGCCATCTGCTTCCCCTTTGTCTTCACCTCGGTCAAGAATGGATCTGCCTGGACCTATGGCACGCTGACCTGCAAAGTGATCGCCTTCCTGGGTGTGCTGTCCTGTTTCCACACAGCGTTTATGCTGTTCTGTGTTAGCGTCACGCGCTACCTGGCTATCGCACACCACCGTTTCTACACCAAGAGGCTGACCTTCTGGACTTGTCTAGCTGTCATCTGCATGGTGTGGACGTTATCAGTGGCTATGGCGTTCCCGCCGGTGTTAGACGTAGGGACGTACTCTTTTATCCGGGAGGAGGACCAGTGCACGTTCCAGCATCGTTCCTTCAGGGCGAATGATTCGCTGGGCTTCATGCTCCTGCTGGCGCTCATTCTCCTGGCCACACAGCTGGTTTACCTCAAGCTCATCTTCTTTGTCCACGACCGTCGAAAGATGAAGCCTGTCCAGTTCGTGCCTGCTGTCAGCCAGAACTGGACCTTCCACGGGCCAGGCGCCAGCGGGCAGGCGGCGGCCAACTGGCTGGCTGGATTCGGTCGAGGCCCCACCCCGCCTACCTTGCTGGGCATTCGGCAGAACAGCAACGCAGCGGGCCGCAGACGTCTACTGGTGTTGGATGAATTCAAAACAGAGAAGAGGATAAGTAGAATGTTCTACATCATGACGTTTTTCTTCCTCGCACTGTGGGGGCCCTATCTGGTTGCCTGCTACTGGCGGGTGTTTGCAAGGGGCCCTGTAGTCCCTGGGGGCTACCTGACGGCAGCCGTGTGGATGAGCTTTGCCCAGGCTGGGGTAAATCCTTTCATCTGCATCTTCTCCAACAGAGAGCTCCGGCGCTGCTTCAGCACCACACTCCTCTACTGCAGAAAATCCAGGTTACCAAGGGAACCCTACTGCGTTATATGAAGGTTTTGCTGTGGTTTTTCTTTTTCTCGTCTATGTCTCTATTTCCCTGATTGATCTTGATCTGGGCTTGTTCCCATTGTACAGCGCACTCTCTCTTCTATCTCTCTTCTCTTCATCCTCCAGTTTTTCCTCCTTTTCCTCCTTCTCCTAACCCTTGTTTTTAGAGGTAGAAGGTGGACTGCCAATCACAAGGTTTTGCCAGGGTGATTGACTATGAAGTGGATCAAACATGGAGGCTGAAGGAATGGGAGTTCGCAGGAGGTCTGGATCCCCTCCTGTGTTTATGTTCTAGTAAACAGACATGTGGAAGGCCATGCCAATGCAAAAAAGCAAAAAGTTGAAGAAGAACAAAAAAAAATGAAAAAAGAATTGACAAAACACTAAAACAAACCCTCTTGCTTTGGATTTTTTGAAGATGCGTTATTCTGTGAGGTGTGAAATACATAAACATGAAAAGAAAAAGAAACAAGAACAAAAAACAAAGAAATGATACCTCTCAAGCAATCACTGGAAATGTTTTACATTTAAGAGTTGCACTAAAAAGAAGATGTAAAGATGCTTTTTTTTTTGGTCAACAGTTGCCATTTGCATTGCAAGGACAACGTTTTTTTTGTTCTTTTTATTCCAAACTTAACAATGAATGCTTTAATTTGCAACAGACGACACAATCGCTGTAAGTAAAGCAAAACTGTTGGAATACACCATCACAAGAGGATAAAATGGTTTTAATGTAAGTGATATCTTTTTTCATTTACCGGGCGGGGGCTTAACGCTGGGGATTTACAATGTGTGGTTTTGAAGTTGCAACTACAAACTAGAAATTATTCTTGTAGTTTTACGATCCATATGTCCCTAGTGTACGGCATTGTTATTTTCTTATCACCTTTTACAAAAAAAAGAGGAAAAAAGATGAAATGGTGTTTGGATTTTGAAAAAAAAGTTGCTTTTAAGGACAAACTTGTGCTTAAAAAAGACATTGAAAAAGTAGTTAAATGTTTCATCATATCCATGTACCTAAACACTATCATATTGTTACCGTATTGCTGATGCCACTCCGGGTGTTCTTGCCTTAATGGTTATGATATTGTCATATTGTTTCTTGGTTGTTGGGTATTTTTATTTATTTCATTCCCTCCTAAAAAGTTGTTCTTTAGATGCAAGGGGAGTTTTTTTTTTCTTTTCACATCAATGTGAAGTGCATGTCCATTTTTTTAAAAGCTGGTCCACTCCCATGAGCATCACAGGCCATACACTGAGCAGCCCGTTTTTATCTTGCAATGGTTTGCTACACCCCACAGAGTGCTCAGAGCACAGGGAGTGTGTGTGCACGTGCGTGTGTGTGTATGTGTGTGTGTGTGTGTGTGTGTGTGTGTGTGTGTGTCAGTGGGTGCATGTTTGTGCGTTTCAAAGCGTGCGTGCTGCTGTGTGGATCAGACAACAGTCACTTCAAGACCAGAGCCTTAGTATGAAATCTTGCACAATTTGTAAAAAATGTAAAAGACAAAAAAAAAAGACATTTAAGGCACACCGTCTTGTTTCTACTTTCCCTACATTTGCTCTCTACTGATTGTTTTCAATGACTTACTTTTTTTCTCTTGTGGCCATTTTAATATTTATTATGTATTCTTTTTTTTGTAAATTATAGATAGATTGTGTGTAAGTATGTGAGTCTTTTATTTTGAAGTCCCGAATGTGAGTACAGTTTCAGTTAGGATTGCATTTGCTGAAAGTTAACTGTGTAATCTGTTGCTTTTTGAAAATAAAAAGTTTCCATTTTACAACATTTGTTTTTATCCCTGTCATTGGGTGGAGATAATTCTGTATGGCCAACAACAGCTGGAAAACATCTGCACTACCCCTCAAAATTGGTGCAGTCATGGTAGTGTTTTTAAACGGTGCTTGGGTCAAGTGATGAATTTGCCAAAATCCACCTGCAGGTCAAAGATTTGTATTTTCCTCTCTAAAACATTTTGTGAGGCTTTATTAATACTCAAAGTGGTTAAATCTTTACATTGTGATTGCTAAATATTTTAATGCCACTGCTGAAATGTTATAATGTCCATATTTTGTATTTAAATAACTTGGTATTTCTACACGATTTTCTATGTGTCATTTGTGTCTCTTTATATGAGAAGGTGATAAAATGTTTAAATGCGTCTCCTCCGGAACACAATCTGTTTTGTCATGTGAGTCCTTGGGACAGCTTGTCAAAACAGAAGATATGCCCAACCTTGTAATTGAATGAAAAGCATGTTTGACATTTAATGGGAATAATCTCCATTAATATAACCCTGGGCACACCTGCCCTTGCATTGTTTTATTCTGTGTTAAAGGGGAATACCACTGAATTTCAGATGGAATTTATGTGGGTCCAATATGGAATACTGGCAAACCACTCTGGATTAATGAATACCCTTGCACTGAGCCCTGCAGCCATAAATGACACAGTGCTTGTCCCATTCCCTCATTTTAAGGTCACATTGATGTGCAGCTGCACGGAAAATAAATTTTAAAAGATGGAAATGAGAACTATGGAAATTTGAACAAATACAAAACTCATTTCGAAGAAATTTGCCACTTGATATACCTCATAATGCCTTGTAATGAGGTAATGTTACTAAATTGGAAGGATTTCTTTTTTTAATTCCGCATACTTTCCTTCAAGAATAAAGAAAGAATTTCTCTTTGTTAAAATAAATGGAAGTAGTGGAGTAGTAAGTGGAGTGTAAAAAACAAAATCTATTAGAGCCCCTGTTGTTGAACAACATTAGAGTTCAAAACCGAGGCTAATAACGCCCATAAGTGTAAGGCGTGTGTTTTCTTAAATTGAGTGGTATTTCCCTGTAATAGACTGTGATTACAGTATGTTGGCAACGACTGAAAGCTAATATGTGCATCTGCAAGAATACAGTGTAAACTGAATAATACAATATTTGTAAATGCCAATTTTGTATGATTCAGACATCATTGTAGCATTTTGCTTTTTAACCAAAATGTGTTCCACTGTCCTATTTATTCCCCCCCCCCTAAAATATGATGCTGAAATGTCTTGTAAAGACCAAGGTGCAGGTTCCATGATGAGAAATATCTATTAGGGATCCATTATCATCAAAACGTTGGCAATTACCCTTTAATTCTGGACATTGATCATTCCAATTTGATCCAAAAGGGCCAAGTTATTGTTATGAGAGCATTTATTGAAATTGAAAGGAATGTTACAGTAATATATCAGGAAATGCTCTGGTCTGGTTTTACATGATGTCTTTTTCTGGAATTATGAAACCTGCAGGTTTCACAATTCGTGATTCTTCTTATTGAATGAGGCAGTTAATGACGAAAACAAAAAGGACATGCTGTGAGATTTAATCTTAATTGGGGCTGTGCTATATGAGACTCAGAGAAGGAATTAATTATTACTTATCTATAGTTTAGCCTCATTTGGCATATGCAAATCATAAACTGTGTCACTTTTGAGCACTGGCCCATTTTCTTGCATGTTCATTCACATGACCACTAATTCTGTTCCTCTCAACGTCTGAGGGAAGATGACAGGCAGAGGTAGAGAGCGGTTCATTCTGGCATATCTAACAGTGGACTCTTTTCCCTTCTGAGGTAACATGTCTCATGAGAAACATGGAGAAACATATTGTTCATAATGAAACGATTAAAAGCTGTACCATCTGACTAAGATTGGTTCTTTGCACTTTTGTTTAGATCCTAGAAGAAAGCAAAAAAAAACTGACCATTTGTGTGAGGCAATTATAACGCTTTGCTATAGATACTTTCCATTTAACGATCAGAAGACTTTTCCATTGGATTTTTGGCTGCCAATGAATAACACCACCATCCCTAATTCCATGTCACTCTCTTGTATCTCATTGGATTTGTGCACAAAATTTCAGTTTTTTAATGGACTGCACGGCCATGGGCTCGGAAAAAAAGCATCTCATCATCCAGCCCTTATTTGCTGTCTACAATTGAGTAAATACCATCTGTTGACTGGGAATCATAGGGTTTTTTTCTAAAAAGGAGGGGGGAACAAGCTCAACTAATGTGAGCCTTTCTGCATTCTTAAGCATTTTCTATTTGTATAATGCACCACCAAACCTTAATTAAAGTGCAGTAAGGGTATGTGCTGAGGAAGCACTCAAATATAAAATAGCAGCACTGAATGGAATGGAGTGGATGACTCAATCTTCTGACAAGTTACTCAGGATAAGGTTGAATTGCTTTCTGTGTTGGCATCACCCCTACTCTCTGCATTTCTGTATAATTGTGTGACCGCTTGAAAACAAAGCTGGGAATACAACGGTTAAACTAAGTCTTGTAAATTTCTCCAGGACTTTCATTTTGTTTTAAGAAATCACATGTATTTTGTGGCGTTTTGATATTTGAGATACTTGGTAAAATTTATTTTATTTTTTTTCTTTTGTGTGTAAAAGCATGCATGCGTGTTTGTGCAGGAGTCTGGTTTGTTGAGTGAGCCGATGACAGTGTGGAATGTGTGTGCGTGTGTATGTGTCTGCTCTGCGTGCATGCGTGCGTGCATGCGTACTTGCAGCAGGGTCAATCACTATCAGTGTGTCACAACAGGCTGTGAAGCGGTCCTCTTTTCAGCAGATTACATGTTAGCAGTCATCAAAGGGTAGAGCTGCATGTATTTTTCCCTCTAATATGGTTTTGCAGCTTATGATGGCTAATGTGCTTCACAAATTGGTCATGGTGAAATGAATGATAATGCAAGGATCACACATTGTGTGTCTACATTTGTAGGTGTTATTAACATTTTGCTATTTTTGTCACGTTTTCTTTGGCTATTAGAGTTTAACTCTGCCCTGCTTTTTGTCCGCTCATAATCCATTGCAGAACCAAGCTGGTTCTTTCAAAAAAGTGAATTGAAATGCACAAACACATTTGAAATCCAGAGTGGCAGAATAAATCCTACGACATTATATGGTCTGACAATACAGTGTGCACCCCTAAATAATGAAGAATAACATGGCATTAGGTAAAAGATCCAGGGGGAGACAAGCTCCAATAAAACACAACATAATGATAATTTCCATTCCCTGGAGGGGGCAGCCCTGTGAAAAAAAAAAAGGTTGCTGCATCATTGTTGACTAGCTATTAGCAATTACAGGCAGTGCAGGCCATCTGAATATCCAATGATCAGCGGGATGGCCTGATAGAATTTGCAAGTGGATAAAGATTATTTCTCATAATATCCCAGTCTTTATTCTTCATTTCAAACACACCCCAACCCAACCCCCCGCCCTGCACCCTCAAAAACTTCTGCAGCCCATCATGCAAATGCCTATAAAGAATAATCCCTGCTTTATTTAATATTAACTGATAAATTGCGGATGGAGCTTCAAAGGTTCCGTCCTGCATATTTAAACAGTAATATTTTCTCCTCTCTCCTGAAATGTAAGATTCAGTGGTTGGATCAGTTCTCAGGAAATTAGCTAGAGTACATTTTAGTCTTGGTTCTCCTTTTTTTCTGTGTCACACCTGTATGCGCTAGAAGGTAACTCTGGGCTATGCGGAAGTCTTCAAAGGTTCTGTACAAGAAAAGTTACCGCGTGCTTATTTGGGGTTTTGCTATCATAGTAGAATTAAAGATTAGATTAATAGATTAAGGGTATTAAGGATAGATTGATCAAATAAATTGCAGAATGTAATTTGTAGTATTTGTGTTGCTGCAGAAAGAACAAAATAAGTACTCGGTTTAAAGGAATGGGTTTCCATTTTGAGAAATACGCTTTATTTGCTTTCTTGCCAAGATTATAGATAAGAAGACTGATACCATTGACATGTCTGTATGCTAGTAGTGAGAGCTAGAAGCTACCGACCGTAGTTGGCTAACCTGGTTAAGCACAAAGACTGAAAATTGTGGGGAAAAGCTAGCATGGTTGTTTTGAGGCAACAAAATCCACCTTCAAGCAACTTTGAAGCTCACAAATAAACACTACCATTTGTTTTATCTGCATTATTTGATGGAGGGTTATGTGTTGGACTATTTCTGAGTCTTCGCTAATTGGCTGGCAGCTAGTCCCCAAGCAAGAAACAGAAAGTGTTAAGAGGTGCTGGGTAGGCAGGTTTTGTTACCTCTGGAATGAGCCAAGCTATCTGTTTTCATCCTCCTGTTGCTAAGCTAACTGGCTGCCTGCAGCAGCTTCATAGTTCCAGTACAGACATGACATCTAACTCTCTGCAAGAAAGTGAATTAACAAATTCCCAAAATGTGAAACGGATCATGTTGCAGGATCCCTGCTTCTTATACAACTGCTACACAGTTTTTTTCTCTGTTGTTGCACCCTGAAAGGAGATGTTGCTGTTGTGAATGCAGGATACATGCAGGGCTACAAGTGGTATACTTGCAAGTGTGGGTGGCAAAATCACACGGTGGGGGGGAAAAGTCAACAATGTTGTGACATCTGTAGGTACATTGTGTACATTGTGTTGTGCAGAACAAACCATGCAGGATTGAGTTTATAGGAATGTAACGTTGGAGTATAATGTCATCCTCCTGTGAATGGGTGATTTGAGCTGCAGTGTGTTCGGAGAACAGGTCAGGCTGTAAACTCCCATAGGTTCTGTTTCTTTAACTGTTAAATCCTCTTGTTGCGGGGGGTAGTCAAGAGTAAACACGTCCTCTTTGGCTGCTAAGACTTAGGATGAGTGATGAGAGACATGGATAGGTCACGATTGGTGGGGTTAGTACTTAAGCAAGTGTACACCAAAGTTGGAATATGCAAAGAGTGAGTCCTGGTCGAGAGTAATCCTCCAACAAGGATTACCGTGTCTTTTTCATGCTAGATTAAAGGGTCCCATGATACCATGTCGGGCTGTCCAAATCAATGTGCTGGATGACAAATTATCAGCGTCATCACTTTTGGTATCCTTATAACCTTTTTGCCCCTCATAATGAGTGTGATTTGGCTGGCTTTTGTGCTTCCATTCTTCAATACCCCTGATTTGGGAAGGCTGACCAATTGCGAGCCAATCTGGTCCCATCACTGTCTGTGTCTCATTGAGAGTTGCATTGAGATAATCGTCTTATCCACCAGGTGTGCTGACACACACACACACACACACACACACACACACACACACACACACACAACACACACGCACACACCACACACACACACACACACACATGCACCCAGAGTCTGAAATAAGGAGATCTGAATAACTACCCACAGTAGTCAGCAGAAAGTGGAAAAAAAAGTATTTGGGTCCACGAAAATTGAGTGTTTGATGATTTAGGTTGCTGGTGGTGATAGCATCTGACTGAAAAACGCCTCTCTCATCAATGAGCCTAGTCCTTTTATTCCACTCAAATTAGACCAAGCTTGTTTGATAAAACTGACAAAACTAGCAGGCACTGCAAACATTTTGCTAACAGACTAAATATTCACAAGCTGCTATGTGGCTTATAGGGCTTTCAGAGTATTATGATTCGCAGCAAGGAGGCTGAGACGAGCTATTCTCATCACACTGTATTTGCGGAGGGCAATCTGTCATGATGAAAAGCCAAACGTGTACATTATGGTGTCTAGATTTACAACACGCAACCAGCTGCTTACATCTGCTCACAGTGGGGCACACCTTGCCTCCAGAGGAGCAAAGAAAATAAATATTAGAGAATTTATACATGCATTCAGAGATCTTTTTTAAGCGTGTGCCCGAGCTTTAATAATGTTGTTCTGAGGATAATATCATTATGTATTGATTTATCATTTGTTTTCATCCATGGCATTTGGGAAAAAAAAAATTGGGGTGTTTATACAGACGATTTGTTGCCACTAATTTGGCATGTTTCGTGATGAATACAAGGGCTTTTGGAAACAAAAGAGGGGTGTCGGTGGGCGCGTGGTGTGGTTGGGTAGAGAGTTCATCCACTCATTTTCTTGTGTTTACAGCCTGTTCAGCACATCTCTTCTCCCTTTTCGTCTACTCTCTCGCTCCTCTCTTCCTCTCGTATCTCCCTTCCTCCTTTATTTTTGGAACCATCTCATTCTTGTGAGTCAGGCATGTCATGCTCACAGGCTCGGTCTAGCGAGCTCTCGCCTCCTCCTCCCCCTGCCCCGTGTCCTGTCGTTTATGATATTAGAACAGAAGGGAGACCGAGCAGGAGGAAACACGACTCTTCATCTTTCTTTCTCAGGCAGAGAGGGGAGAAGGGGAGAAATAAGGCTTTGGGAATTCTTAATTCACCATATTTACATAGTTGACAGATAATGGATGGATGTGGTGTATGATCGCTAGTGTAACAACTGCTGAAAAAGAGTCTTGAGAAGGTGACAAGCGGCGCAATTTCAAACCTAAGACTGCAAATTTCAAAACTACTGCATTTATGCCCCATTTGTGGAACAAAATCAATGTGATAATGCAACCACATTTTTGATCCATCTTAATTTGTCGATTAGTGTTGATTGATGATATCTGACTGACTGATATTTGATCAGTCATGTCACCTGCACTTCTGTTGTCACACAAACACGCACACACTTTTAAACAACAGTGGCTCCAAAGGGAACAGGTAATTGCCATATTTGTAAGACAGTGTCATTTTTTAAAGTAGTTTTCTTGCTAATAAGGTAGATCATCTCTAGGACAATCTATGCTAATGAAGTTGCCTTGGAAACATCGAATATATACATCAAACGCATCATTCCGCTGGCTGAGTTTGACCTCTGAATACAGGATCAAATGGATAGTTGAGAAGGCACATTTGTGCTTGTTTTGTGTTTCATATAAATTGCGCAAGAGTAGATTTGACTCCAGAGAATGTTTCTGTTATCTTTCCGTGTGTGTGGGAACAGGATGATTCATCCTTCTTTGTGTTAATTATAGAGATAAGCGGCTGCTGTAACCATCAAAACATTTTCTGCACTGCACAAAAAAATAAAAGGACTTTTGTTGTGTTGGGTAAGGATTTAATTTGGCTATAGGCAAGAGCCAAATGGTTACTGTTATTTGAAATGGGTTTATTTTCTGTTGCTGTGGTGCTGTTGTATTTTTGTTTGCCTGTGCAAGTAATATTTTGATCAACAGTAGAGCTCAGTTGTAGCATCCACTCCCCTTGGGACTTTATTTGAACTTTCTATGGATGCATATCTGCAGGCATCATCTCTAAATGTAATCCTCTTTTCTTTGAATCTGAGCTTCATCCTTTAGGCTG
>NW_022603080.1:0-89834 GCF_008692095.1 Etheostoma spectabile
AGTCTGGAGGAGACATTACCTATCCAGTGTGTCTCTCAGGTAATTTCAGAGCATTCTGATGTACGGTTTAAAATTAAGGCCTTGAAACCAAGGCTATATTGACACTTTTTCAGGTAGTAAAGGCATATTCTCTCTTTTTCAGAAGGCATATTCTTCTCTTTCTTCAGGGCTATCTAAAAAGTAATCCTTACGGTATCCAGCTTCATTCCAAGTCTGGGGGAGACACACCTATCCAGTGTGTCTCTCAGGTAATTTCAGCATTCTGATGTACATTTTAAATTAAGGCCTTGAAACCAAGGCTATATTGACACTTTTTCAGGCTAGTAAAGGCATATTCTTCTCTTTTTCAGGCTACTCTAAATAGGAATCCTGACGTTATTCAGCTTCATTCCAAGTCTGGAGGAGACATCCCCTATCCAGTGTGTCTCTCAGGTATTTCAGAGCATTCTGATGTACAGTTTAAAATTAGGCCTTGAAACCAAGGCTATATTGACACTTTTTCAGGCTAGTAAAGGCATATTCTTCTCTTTTTCAGGCTACTCTAAAAAGGAATCCTTACGTTATTCCACTTAATTCCAAGTCTGGGGGAGACATTACCTATCCAGTGTGTCTCTCAGGTAATTTCAGAGCATTCTGATGTACAGTTTTAAAATAAGGCCTTGAAACCAGGCTATATTGACCTTTTTCAGGCTAGTAAAGGCATATTCTTCTCTTTTTTCAGGTACTCTAAATAGGATCCTGACGTTATTCCAGCTTCATTCCATCTGGAGGAGACATTACCTATCCAGTGTGTCTCTCAGGTTTTCAGAGCATTCTGATGTACGTTTTTAAAATTAAGGCCTTGAAACCAGGCTATATTGACACTTTTTTCAGGCTAGTAAGGCATATTCTTCTCTTTTTCAGGCTACTCTAAAAAGGAATCCTACGTATTCCAGCTTCCATTCCAGTCTGGGGGAGACATCACCTATCCAGTGTGTCTCTCAGGTAATTTCAGAGCATTCTGATGTACAGTTTTAAAATTAAGCCTTGAAACCAAGGCTATATTGAGACTTTTTCAGGCTAGTAAGGCATATTCTTCTCTTTTTCAGGTTACTCTAATAAATAGGAATCCTGACGTTATTCCAGCTTCATTCCAAGTCTGGAGAGACATACCCATCCAGTGTTGTCTCTCAGGTAATTTCAGAGCATTCTGATGTACGGATTTAAAATTAAGGCCTTGAACCAAGCTATATTGACACTTTTTCAGGCTAGTAAAGGCATCTTCTCTTTTTCAGGCTACTCTAAAAATGGAATCCTGTACGTTATATCCAGCAATTCCAAGTCTGGGGAGACATTACCTATCCAGTTGTCTCTCAGGTAATTTCAGAGCATTCTGATGTACAGTTTTAAAATTAAGGCCTTGAAACCAAGGCTATATTGACACTTTTTCAGGCTAGTAAAGGCATATTCTTCTCTTTTTCAGGCTACTCTAAATAGGAATCCTGACGTTTATTCCAGCTTCATTCCATCTCGGAGGAGACATACCTATCCAGTGTGTCTCTCAGGTAATTTCAGAGCATTCTGATGTACAGTTTTAAAATTAGGGCCTTGAAACCAAGGCTATATTGACACTTTTTCAGGCTAGTAAAGGCATATTCTTCTCTCTTTTCAGAAGGCATATTCTTCTCTTTTTCAGGCTACTCTAAAAGGAATCCTTACGTTATTCCAGCTTCATTTCCAAGTCTGGGGAGACATCACCTATCCAGTGTGTCTCTCAGGTAATTTCAGAGCATTCTGATGTACATTTTAAAATAAGGCCTTGAAACCAGGCTATATTGACACTT
This sequence comes from Etheostoma spectabile, assembly GCF_008692095.1. NCBI lineage: Eukaryota > Metazoa > Chordata > Actinopteri > Perciformes > Percidae > Etheostoma > Etheostoma spectabile. The sequence continues at coordinate 1,824 of NW_022603080.1, forward strand.
TTCAGGCTAGTAAGGCATATTCTTCTCTTTTTCAGCTACTCTAAAAAGGATCCTTACGTTATTCCAGCTTCATTCCAAGTCTGGGGAGACATCACCTATCCAGTGTGTCTCTCAGGTAATTTCAGAGCATTCTGATGTACAGTTTTAAATTAAGGCCTTGAAACCAAGGCTATATTGACACTTTTTCAGGCTAGTAAAGGCATATTCTTCTCTTTTTCAGTTACTCTAAATAGGAATCCTGACGTTATTCCAGCTTCATTCCAAGTCTGGAGGAGACATCACCTATCCAGTGTGTCTCTCAGGTAATTTCAGAGCATTCTGATGTACGTTTAAAATAAGGCCTTGAAACCAAGGCTATATTGACACTTTTTTCAGGCTAGTAAGGCATATTCTTCTCTTTTTCAGGCTACTCTAAAAGGAATCCTGACGTTATTCCAGCTTCATTCCAAGTCTGGGGGAGACATCACCTATCCAGTGTGTCTCTCAGTAATTTCAGAGCATTCTGATGTACATGTTTAAAATTAAGGCCTTGAAACCAAGGCTATATTGACACTTTTTCAGGCTAGTAAAGGCATATTCTTCTCTTTTTCAGGTTACTCTCTAATCAATCCTGACGTTATTCCAGCTTAATTCCAAGTCTGGAGGAGACATTACCTATCCAGTGTGTCTCTCAGGTAATTTCAGAGCATTCTGATGTACGGATTTAAAATTAAGGCCTTGAAACCAAGGCTATATTGACACTTTTTCAGGCTAGTAAGGCATATTCTTCTCTTTTTCAGAAGGCATATTCTTCTCTTTTCAGGCTACTCTAAAAGGAATCCTTACGTTATTCCAGCTTCATTCCAAGTCTGGAGGAGACATCCCTATCCAGTGTGTCTCTCAGGTAATTTCAGAGCATTCTGATGTACAGTTTTAAAATTAAGGCCTTGAAACCAAGGCTATATTGAGACTTTTTCAGGCTAGTAAAGGCATATTCTTCTCTTTTTCAGGCTACTCTAAATAGGAATCCTGACGTTATTCCAGCTTCATTCCAAGTCTGGAGGAGACATTACCTATCCAGTGTGTCTCTCAGGTAATTTCAGAGCATTCTGATGTACGGATTTAAATTAAGGCCTTGAAACCAAGGCTATATTGACACTTTTTCAGGCTAGTAAAGGCATATTCTTCTCTTTTTCAGAGGCATATTCTTCTCTTTTTCAGCTACTCTAAAAGGAATCCTTACGTTATTCCAGCTTATTCCAAGTCTGGAGGAGACATCACCTATCCAGTGTGTCTCTCAGGTAATTTCAGAGCATTCTGATGTACAGTTTTAAATTAAGGCCTTGAAACCAAGGCTATATTGACACTTTTTCAGGCTAGTAAAGGCATATTCTTTTCTTTTTCAGGCTACTCTAAAGGAATCCTACGTTATTCCAGCTTCATTCCAAGTCTGGGAGACATCACCTATCCAGTGTGTCTCTCAGGTAATTTCAGAGCATTCTGATGTACAGTTTTAAAATTAAGGCCTTGAAACCAAGGCTATATGACACTTTTTCAGGCTAGTAAGGCATATTCTTCTCTTTTTCAGGTACTCTAATAGGAATCCTGACGTTATTCCAGCTTCATTCCAAGTCTGGGAGGACATTACCTATCCAGTGTGTCTCTCAGGTAATTTCAGAGCATTCTGATGTACAGTTTTAAATTAAGGCCTTGAAACCAAGGCTATATTGACACTTTTTCAGGCTAGTAAAGGCATATTCTTCTCTTTTTCAGCTACTCTAAATAGGAATCCTGACGTTATTCCAGCTTCATTCCAAGTCTGGAGGAGACATTACCATCCAGTGTGTCTCTCAGGTAATTTCAGAGCATTCTGATGTACGGATTTAAAATTAAGGCCTTGAAACCAAGCTATATTGACACTTTTTCAGGCTAGTAAAGGCATATTCTTCTCTTTTTCAGAAGGCATATTCTTCTCTTTTTCAGGCTACTCTAAAAAGGAATCCTTACGTTATTCCAGCTTATTCCAAGTCTGGGGAGACATCCTATCCAGTGTGTCTCTCAGTAATTTCAGAGCATTCTGATGTACATTTTAAAATTAAGGCCTTGAAACCAAGGCTATATTGACACTTTTTCAGGCTAGTAAAGGCATACTTCTCTCTCTTTTTCAGGTTACTCTAAATAGGAATCCTGACGTTATTCCAGCTTCATTCCAAGTCTGGGGAGACATTACCTATCCAGTGTGTCTCTCAGGTAATTCAGAGCATTCTGATGTACGGATTTAAAATTAAGGCCTTGAAACCAAGGCTATATTGACACTTTTTCAGGCTAGTAAGGCATATTCTTCTCTTTTTCAGAAGGCATATTCTTCTCTTTTTCAGGCTACTCTAAAAAGGAATCCTTACGTTATTCCAGCTTATTCCAAGTCTGGAGGAGACATCACCTATCCAGTGTGTCTCTCAGGTAATTTCAGAGCATTCTGATGTACAGTTTAAAATTAAGGCCTTGAAACCAAGGCTATATTGACACTTTTTCAGGCTAGTAAAGGCATATTTCTTCTTTTTCCAGGCTACTCTAAAAGGAATCCTGACGTTATTCCAGCTTCATTCCAAGTCTGGGAGACATTACCTATCCAGTGTGTCTCTCAGGTAATTTCAGAGCATTCTGATGTACAGTTTTAAATTAAGGCCTTGAAACCAAGGCTATATTGACACTTTTTCAGGCTAGTAAAGGCATATTCTTCTCTTTTTCAGGCTACTCTAAATAGGAATCCTGACGTTATTCCAGCTTCATTCCAAGTCTGGAGGAGACATCACCTATCCAGTGTGTCTCTCAGGTAATTTCAGAGCATTCTGATGTACATTTTTAAATTAAGGCCTTGAAACCAAGGCTATATTGACACTTTTTCAGGCTAGTAAAGCATATTCTTCTCTTTTTTTTTCAGGCTACTCTAAAAGGAATCCTGACGTTATTCCAGCTTAATTCCAAGTCTGGAGAGACATCACCTATCCAGTGTGTCTCTCAGGTAATTTCAGAGCATTCTGATGTACAGTTTTAAATTAAGCCTTGAAACCAAGGCTATATTGACACTTTTTCAGGCTAGTAAAGGCATATTCTTCTCTTTTTCAGGCTACTCTAAAGGAATCCTGACGTTATTCCAGCTTCATTCCAAGTCTGGGGAGACATTACCTATCCAGTGTGTCTCTCAGGTAATTTCAGAGCATTCTGATGTACAGTTTTAAAATTAAGGCCTTGAAACCAAGGCTATATTGACACTTTTTCAGGCTAGTAAGGGCATATTCTTCTCTTTTTCAGGCTACTCTAAATAGGAATCCTGACGTTATTCCAGCTTCATTCCAAGTCTGGAGGAGACATTACCTATCCATGTGTCTCTCAGGTAATTTCAGAGCATTCTGATGTACGGATTTAAAATTAAGGCCTTGAAACCAAGGCTATATTGACACTTTTTCAGGCTAGTAAAGATATTCTTTTCTCTTTTTCAGAAGGCCTTCTTCTCTTTTTCAGGCTACTCTAAAAGGAATCCTTACGTTATTCCAGCTTCATTCCAAGTCTGGGGGAGACATCACCTATCCAGTGTGTCTCTCAGGTAATTTCAGAGCATTCTGATGTACAGTTTTAAAATTAAGGCCTTGAAACCAAGGCTATATTGAGACTTTTTCAGGCTAGTAAAGGCATATTCTTCTCTTTTTCAGGCTACTCTAAATGGAATCCTGACGTTATTCCAGCTTCATTCCAAGTCTGGAGGAGACATTCACCTATCCAGTGTGTCTCTCAGGTAATTTCAGAGCATTCTGATGTACGGATTTAAAATTAAGGCCTTGAAACCAAGGCTATATTGACACTTTTTCAGGCTAGTAAAGGCATATTCTTCTCTTTTTCAGAAGGCTATTCTTCTCTTTTTCAGGCTACTCTAAAAAGGAATCCTTACGTTATTCCAGCTTCATTCCAAGTCTGGGAGACATTACCTATCCAGTGTGTCTCTCAGTAATTTCAGAGCATTCTGATGTACAGTTTTAAAATTAAGGCCTTGAAACCAAGGCTATATTGACACTTTTTCAGGCTAGTAAAGGCATATTCTTCTCTTTTTCAGGCTACTCTAAAGGAATCCTGACGTTATTCCAGCTTCATTCCAAGTCTGGGGAGACATTACCTATCCAGTGTGTCTCTCAGGTAATTTCAGAGCATTCTGATGTACAGTTTTAAATTAAGGCCTTGAAACCAAGGCTATATTGACACTTTTTCAGGCTAGTAAAGGCATATTCTTCTCTTTTTTCAGGCTACTCTAAATAGGAATCCTGACGTTATTCCAGCTTCATTCCAAGTCTGGAGGAGACATTACCTATCCAGTGTGTCTCTCAGGTAATTTCAGAGCATTCTGATGTACGGATTTAAATTAAGGCCTTGAAACCAAGGCTATATTGACCTTTTTCAGGCTAGTAAAGGCATATTCTTCTCTTTTTCAGAAGGTATTCTTCTCTTTTTCAGGCTACTCTAAAAGGATCCTTACGTTATTCCAGCTTCATTCCAAGTCTGGAGGAGACTTACCTATCCAGTGTGTCTCTCAGGTAATTTCAGAGCATTCTGATGTACATTTTTAAATTAAGGCCTTGAAACCAAGGCTATATTGAGACTTTTTCAGCTAGTAAAGGCATATTCTTCTCTTTTTCAGGCTACTCTAGCTAGGAATCCTGACGTTATTCCAGCTTCATTCCAAGTCTGGAGGAGACATTACCCATCCAGTGTTTCTCTCAGGTAATTTCAGAGCATTCTGATGTACGGATTTAAAATTAAGGCCTTGAAACCAAGGCTATATTGAGACTTTTCAGGCTAGTAAAGGCATATTCTTCTTTTTTTCAGGTTACTCTAAATAGGAATCCTGACGTTATTCCAGCTTAATGCCAAGTCTGGAGGAGACATTACCTATCCAGTGTGTCTCTCAAGTAATTTCAGAGCATTCTGACGTACAGTTTTAAAATTAAGGCCTTGAAACCAAGGCTATATTGACACTTTTTCAGGCTAGTAAAGGCATATTCTTCTCTTTTTCAGAAGGCATATTCTTCTCTTTTTCAGGCTACTCTAAAAAGGAATCCTTACGTTATTCCAGCTTCATTCCAAGTCTGGGGAGACTTACCTATCCAGTGTGTCTCTTAGGTAATTACAGAGCATTCTGATGTACATTTAAAATTAAGGCCTTGAAACCAAGGCTATATTGACACTTTTTCAGGCTAGTAAAGGCATATTCTTCTCTTTTTCATATTACTCTAAATAGGAATCCTGACGTTATTCCAGCTTAATGCCAAGTCTGGAGAGACATTACCTATCCAGTGTGTCTCTCAGTAATTTCAGAGCATTCTGATGTACGGATTTAAATTAAGGCCTTGAAACCAAGGCTATATTGACACTTTTTCAGGCTAGTAAAGGCATATTCTTCTCTTTTTCAGAAGGCTATTCTTCTCTTTTTCAGGCTACTCTAAAAAGAATCCTTACGTTATTCCAGCTTCATTCCAAGTCTGGGGAGACATTACCTATCCAGTGTGTCTCTTAGGTAATTACAGAGCATTCTGATGTACAGTTTTAAAATGAAGGCCTTGAAACCAAGGCTATATTAGACTATTTCAGGCTAGTAAAGGCATATTCTTCTCTTTTTCAGGCTACTCTAGCTAGGAATCCTGACGTTATTCCAGCTTCATTCCAAGTCTGGAGGAGACATTACCCATCCAGTGTGTCTCTCAGGTAAGTTCAGAGTATTCTGATGTACGGATTTAAAATTAAGGCCTTGAAACCAGGCTATATTGACACTTTTTCAGGCTAGTAAGGCATATTCTTCTCTTTTTCAGAAGGCATATTCTTCTCTTTTTCAGATAGTCTAAAAAGGAATCCTTACGTTATTCCAGCTTCATTCCAAGTCTGGAGGAGACAATACCTATCCAGTGTGTCTCTCAGGTAATTATAGAGCATTCTGATGTACGGATTTACAATTAAGGCCTTGAAACCAAGGCTATATTGACACTTTTTCAGGCTAGTAAACGCATATTCTTCTCTTTTTCAGAAGGCATATTCTTCTCTTTTTCAGGCTACTCTAAAAAGGAATCCTGACGTTATTCCAGCTTAATTCCAAGTCTGCAGGAGACATCACCTATCCAGTGTTTCTCTCACATAATTTCAGAGCATTCTGATGTACAGTTTTAAAATTAAGGCCTTGAAACCAAGGCTATATTGAGACTTTTTCAGGCTAATAAAGGCATATTCTTCTCTTTTTCATATTACTCTAAATAGGAATCCTGACGTTATTCCATCTTAATGCCAAGTCTGGAGGAGACATTACCTATCCAGTGTGTCTCTCAGGTAATTTCAGAGCATTCTGATGTACGGATTTAAAATAAGGCCTTGAAACCAAGGCTATATTGAAGCTTTTTCAGGCTAGTAAAGGCATATTCTTCTCTTTTTCAGAAGGCATATTCTTCTCTTTTTCGGGCTACTCTAAAAAGGAATCCTTACGTTATTCCAGCTTCATTCCAAGTCTGGGGACATTACCTATCCAGTGTGTCTCTCAGGTAATTACAGAGCATTCTGATGTACGTTTTAAAATGAAGGCCTTGAAACCAAGGCTATATTAAGACTATTTCAGGCTAGTAAAGGCATATTCTTCTCTTTTTCAGGCTACTCTAGCTAGGAATCCTGACGTTATTCCAGCTTCATTCCAAGTCTGGAGGAGACATTACCTATCCAGTGTGTCTCTCAGGTAATTTCAGAGTATTCTGATGTACAGATTTAAAATTAAGGCCTTGAAACCAAGGCTATATTGACACTTTTTCAGGCTAGTAAAGGCATATTCTTCTCTTTTTCAGAAGGCATATTCTTCTCTTTTTCAGGCTACTCTAAAAAGGAATCCTTACGTTATTCCAGCTTCATTCCAAGTCTGGGGGAGACATCACCTATCCAGTGTGTCTCTTAGGTAATTACTGAGAATTCTGATGTACAGTTTTAAAATTAAGGCCTTGAAACCAAGGCTATATTGAGACTTTTTCAGGCTGGTAAAGGCATAATCTTCTCTTTTTCAGGTTACTCTAAATAGGAATCCTGACGTTATTCCAGCTTAATGCCAAGTCTGGAGGAGACATTACCTATCCAGTGTGTCTCTCAGGTAATTTCAGAGCATTCTGAAGTACGGATTTAAAATAAGGCCTTGAAACCAAGGCTATATTGACACTTTTTCAGGCTAGTAAAGGCATATTCTTCTCTTTTTCAGAAGGCCTATTCTTCTCTTTTTCAGAATAGTCTAAAAAGGAATTCTTACGTTATTCCAGCTTCATTCCAAGTCTGGAGGAGACAATACCTATCCAGTGTGTCTCTCAGGTAATTTCAGAGCATTCTGATGTACGGATTTACAATTAAGGCCTTGAAACCAAGGCTATATTGACACTTTTTCAGGCTAGTAAACGCATATTCTTCTCTTTTTCAGAAGGCATATTCTTCTCTTTTTCAGGCTACTCTAAAAAGGAATCCTGACGTTATTCCAGCTTAATTCCAAGTCTGCAGGAGACATCACCTATCCAGTGTTTCTCTCACATAATTTCAGAGCATTCTGATGTACAGTTTTAAAATTAAGGCCTTGAAACCAAGGCTATATTGAGACTTTTTCAGGCTAGTAAAGGCATATTCTTCTCTTTTTCGGGCTACTCTAAAAAGGAATCCTGACGTTATTCCAGCTTCATTCCAAGTCTGGGGAGACATTACCTATCCAGTGTGTCTCTCAGGTAATTTCAGAGCATTCTGATGTACAGTTTTAAAATAAGGCCTTGAAACCAAGGCTATATTGAGACTATTTCAGGCTAGTAAAGGCATATTCTTCTCTTTTTCAGGCTACTCTAAAAAGGAATCCTTACGTTATTCCAGCTTCATTCCAAGTCTGGGGAGACATTACCTATCCAGTGTGTCTCTCAGGTAATTTCAGAGCATTCTGATGTACAGTTTTAAAATTAAGGCCTTGAAACCAAGGCTATATTGAGACTTTTTCAGGCTAGTAAAGGCATATTCTTCTCTTTTTCAGGCTACTCTAAATAGGAATCCTGACGTTATTCCAGCTTCATTCCAAGTCTGGAGGAGACATTACCTATCCAGTGTGTCTCTCAGGTAATTTCAGAGCATTCTGATGTACGGATTTAAAATTAAGGCCTTGAAACCAAGGCTATATTGAGACTTTTTCAGGCTAGTAAAGGCATATTCTTCTCTTTTTCAGGTTACTCTAAATAGGAATCCTGACGTTATTCCAGCTTAATGCCAAGTCTGGAGGAGACATTACCTATCCAGTGTGTCTCTCAGGTAATTTCAGAGCATTCTGATGTACAGTTTTAAAATTAAGGCCTTGAAACCAAGGCTATATTGACACTTTTTCAGGCTAGTAAAGGCATATTCTTCTCTTTTTCAGGTTACTCTAAATAGGAATCCTGACGTTATTCCAGCTTCATTCCAAGTCTGGAGGAGACATTACCTATCCAGTGTGTCTCTCAGGTAATTTCAGAGCATTCTGATGTACAGTTTTAAAATTAAGGCCTTGAAACCAAGGCTATATTGACCTTTTTCAGGCTAGTCTCAGGTAATTTCAGAGCATTCTGATGTACGGATTTAAAATAAGGCCTTGAACCAAGGCTATATTGACACTTTTTCAGGCTAGTAAAGGCATATTCTTCTTTTTTCAGAAGGCATATTCTTCTCTTTTTCAGGCTACTCTAAAAAGGAATCCTTACGTTATTCCAGCTTCATTCCAAGTCTGGAGGAGACATTACCTATCCAGTGTGTCTCTCAGGTAATTTCAGAGCATTCTGATGTACAGTTTTAAAATTAAGGCCTTGAAACCAAGGCTATATTGACACTTTTTCAGGCTAGTAAAGGCATATTCTTCTCTTTTTCAGAAGGCATATTCTTCTCTTTTTCAGGCTACTCTAAAAAGGAATCCTTACGTTATTCCAGCTTCATTCCAAGTCTGCGGGAGACATCACCTATCCATTGTGTCTCTCAGGTAATTTCAGAGCATTCTGATGTACGGATTTAAAATTAAGGCCTTGAAACCAAGGCTATATTGAGACTTTTTCAGGCTAGTAAAGGCATATTCTTCTCTTTTTCAGGTTACTCTAAATAGGAATCCTGACGTTATTCCAGCTTCATTCCAAGGCTGGAGGAGACATTACCCATCCAGTGTTTCTCTCAGGTAAGTTCAGAGTATTCTGATGTACGGATTTAAAATTAAGGCCTTGAAACCAAGGCTATATTGACACTTTTTCAGGCTAGTAAAGGCATAATCTTCTCTTTTTCAGGTTACTCTAAATAGGAATCCTGACGTTATTCCAGCTTAATGCCAAGTCTGGAGGAGACATTACCTATCCAGTGTGTCTCTTAGGTATTTACAGAGCATTCTGATGTACAGTTTTAAAATTAAGGCCTTGAAACCAAGGCTATATTGAGACTTTTTCAGGCTAGTAAAGGCATAATCTTCTCTTTTTCAGGTTACTCTAAATAGGAATCCTGACGTTATTCCAGCTTAATGCCAAGTCTGGAGGAGACATTACCTATCCAGTGTGTCTCTCACATAATTTCAGAGCATTCTGATGTACAGTTTTAAAATGAAGGCCTTGAAACCAAGGCTATATTGAGACTATTTCAGGCTAGTAAAGGCATATTCTTCTCTTTTTCAGGCTACTGTAAATAGGAATCCTGACGTTATTCCAGCTTCATTCCAAGTCTGGAGGAGACATTACCCATCCAGTGTTTCTCTCAGGTAAGTTCAGAGCATTCTGATGTACGGATTTAAAATTAAGGCCTTGAAACCAAGGCTATATTGAGACTTTTTCAGGCTAGTAAAGGCATATTCTTCTCTTTTTCAGGTTACTCTAAATAGGAATCCTGACGTTATTCCAGCTTAATTCCAAGTCTGGAGGAGACATTACCTATCCAGTGTGTCTCTCAGGTAATTTCAGAGCATTCTGATGTACAGTTTTAAAATTAAGGCCTTGAAACCAAGGCTATATTGACACTTTTTCAGGCTAGTAAAGGCATATTCTTCTCTTTTCAGAAGGCATATTCTTCTCTTTTTCAGGCTACTCTAAAAAGGAATCCTGACGTTATTCCAGCTTCATTCCAAGTCTGGAGGAGACATCACCTATCCAGTGTGTCTCTCAGGTAATTTCAGAGCATTCTGATGTACAGTTTTAAAATTAAGGCCTTGAAACCAAGGCTATATTGAGACTTTTTCAGGCTAGTAAAGGCATATTCTTCTCTTTTTCAGGCTACTCTAAATAGGAATCCTGACGTTATTCCAGCTTCATTCCAAGTCTGGAGGAGACATTACCTATCCAGTGTGTCTCTCAGGTAATTTCAGAGCATTCTGATGTACGGATTTAAAATTAAGGCCTTGAAACCAAGGCTATATTGAGACTTTTTCAGGCTAGTAAAGGCATATTCTTCTCTTTTTCAGGTTACTCTAAATAGGAATCCTGACGTTATTCCAGCTTAATTCCAAGTCTGGAGGAGACATTACCTATCCAGTGTGTCTCTCAGGTAATTTCAGAGCATTCTGATGTACAGATTTAAAATTAAGGCCTTGAAACCAAGGCTATATTGACACTTTTTCAGGCTAGTAAAGGCATATTCTTCTCTTTTTCAGGCTACTCTAAAAAGGAATCCTTACGTTATTCCAGCTTCATTCCAAGTCTGGGGAGACATTACCTATCCAGTGTGTCTCTCAGGTAATTTCAGAGCATTCTGATGTACGTTTTAAAATTAAGGCCTTGAAACCAAGGCTATATTGAGACTTTTTCAGGCTAGTAAAGGCATATTCTTCTCTTTTTCAGGCTACTCTAAATAGGAATCCTGACGTTATTCCAGCTTCATTCCAAGTCTGGAGGAGACATTACCTATCCAGTGTGTCTCTCAGGTAATTTCAGAGCATTCTGATGTACAGTTTTAAAATTAAGGCCTTGAAACCAAGGCTATATTGAGACTTTTTCAGGCTAGTAAAGGCATATTCTTCTCTTTTTCAGGTTACTCTAAATAGGAATCCTGACGTTATTCCAGCTTAATTCCAAGTCTGGAGGAGACATTACCTATCCAGTGTGTCTCTCAGGTAATTTCAGAGCATTCTGATGTACGGATTTAAAATTAAGGCCTTGAAACCAAGGCTATATTGACACTTTTTCAGGCTAGTAAAGGCATATTCTTCTCTTTTTCAGAAGGCATATTCTTCTCTTTTTCAGGCTACTCTAAAAAGGAATCCTTACGTTATTCCAGCTTCATTCCAAGTCTGGGGGAGACATCACCTATCCAGTGTGTCTCTCAGGTAATTTCAGAGCATTCTGATGTACAGTTTTAAAATTAAGGCCTTGAAACCAAGGCTATATTGAGACTTTTTCAGGCTAGTAAAGGCATATTCTTCTCTTTTTCAGGCTACTCTAAATAGGAATCCTGACGTTATTCCAGCTTCATTCCAAGTCCGGAGGAGACAATACCTATCCAGTGTGTCTCTCAGGTAATTTCAGAGCATTCTGATGTACGGATTTAAAATTAAGGCCTTGAAACCAAGGCTATATTGAGACTTTTTCAGGCTAGTAAAGGCATATTCTTCTCTTTTTCAGGTTACTCTAAATAGGAATCCTGACGTTATTCCAGCTTCATTCCAAGTCTGGAGGAGACATTACCTATCCAGTGTGTCTCTCAGGTAATTTCAGAGCATTCTGATGTACAGTTTTAAAATTAAGGCCTTGAAACCAAGGCTATATTGACACTTTTTCAGGCTAGTAAAGGCATATTCTTCTCTTTTTCAGAAGGCATATTCTTCTCTTTTTCAGGCTACTCTAAAAAGGAATCCTTACGTTATTCCAGCTTCATTCCAAGTCTGGGGGAGACATTACCTATCCAGTGTGTCTCTCAGGTAATTTCAGAGCATTCTGATGTACAGTTTTAAAATTAAGGCCTTGAAACCAAGGCTATATTGAGACTTTTTCAGGCTAGTAAAGGCATATTCTTCTCTTTTTCAGGCTACTCTAAATAGGAATCCTGACGTTATTCCAGCTTCATTCCAAGTCTGGAGGAGACATTACCTATCCAGTGTGTCTCTCAGGTAATTTCAGAGCATTCTGATGTACGGATTTAAAATTAAGGCCTTGAAACCAAGGCTATATTGACACTTTTTCAGGCTAGTAAAGGCATATTCTTCTCTTTTTCAGGCTACTCTAAAAAGGAATCCTTACGTTATTCCAGCTTCATTCCAAGTCTGGGGAGACATCACCTATCCAGTGTGTCTCTCAGGTAATTTCAGAGCATTCTGATGTACAGTTTTAAAATTAAGGCCTTGAAACCAAGGCTATATTGAGACTTTTTCAGGCTAGTAAAGGCATATTCTTCTCTTTTTCAGGTTACTCTAAATAGGAATCCTGACGTTATTCCAGCTTAATTCCAAGTCTGGAGGAGACATTACCTATCCAGTGTGTCTCTCAGGTAATTTCAGAGCATTCTGATGTACGGATTTAAAATAAGGCCTTGAAACCAAGGCTATATTGACACTTTTTCAGGCTAGTAAAGGCATATTCTTCTCTTTTTCAGAAGGCATATTCTTCTCTTTTTCAGGCTACTCTAAAAAGGAATCCTTACGTTATTCCAGCTTCATTCCAAGTCTGGAGGAGACATTACCTATCCAGTGTGTCTCTCAGGTAATTTCAGAGCATTCTGATGTACGGATTTAAAATTAAGGCCTTGAAACCAAGGCTATATTGACACTTTTTCAGGCTAGTAAAGGCATATTCTTCTCTTTTTCAGAAGGCATATTCTTCTCTTTTTCAGGCTACTCTAAAAAGGAATCCTGACGTTATTCCAGCTTCATTCCAAGTCTGGAGGAGACATCACCTATCCAGTGTGTCTCTCAGGTAATTTCAGAGCATTCTGATGTACAGTTTTAAAATTAAGGCCTTGAAACCAAGGCTATATTGAGACTTTTTCAGGCTAGTAAAGGCATATTCTTCTCTTTTTCAGGCTACTCTAAAAGGAATCCTGACGTTATTCCAGCTTCATTCCAAGTCTGGGGAGACATTACCTATCCAGTGTGTCTCTCAGGTAATTTCAGAGCATTCTGATGTACAGTTTTAAAATTAAGGCCTTGAAACCAAGGCTATATTGAGACTTTTTCAGGCTAGTAAAGGCATATTCTTCTCTTTTTCAGGCTACTCTAAAAAGGAATCCTTACGTTATTCCAGCTTCATTCCAAGTCTGGGGGAGACATTACCTATCCAGTGTGTCTCTCAGGTAATTTCAGAGCATTCTGATGTACAGTTTTAAAATTAAGGCCTTGAAACCAAGGCTATATTGAGACTTTTTCAGGCTAGTAAAGGCATATTCTTCTCTTTTTCAGGCTACTCTAAATAGGAATCCTGACGTTATTCCAGCTTCATTCCAAGTCTGGAGGAGACATTACCTATCCAGTGTGTCTCTCAGGTAATTTCAGAGCATTCTGATGTACGGATTTAAAATTAAGGCCTTGAAACCAAGGCTATATTGAGACTTTTTCAGGCTAGTAAAGGCATATTCTTCTCTTTTTCAGGTTACTCTAAATAGGAATCCTGACGTTATTCCAGCTTAATTCCAAGTCTGGAGGAGACATTACCTATCCAGTGTGTCTCTCAGGTAATTTCAGAGCATTCTGATGTACAGTTTTAAAATTAAGGCCTTGAAACCAAGGCTATATTGACACTTTTTCAGGCTAGTAAAGGCATATTCTTCTCTTTTTCAGGTTACTCTAAATAGGAATCCTGACGTTATTCCAGCTTCATTCCAAGTCTGGAGGAGACATTACCTATCCAGTGTGTCTCTCAGGTAATTTCAGAGCATTCTGATGTACAGTTTTAAAATTAAGGCCTTGAAACCAAGGCTATATTGACACTTTTTCAGGCTAGTAAAGGCATATTCTTCTCTTTTTCAGAAGGCATATTCTTCTCTTTTTCAGGCTACTCTAAAAGGAATCCTTACGTTATTCCAGCTTCATTCCAAGTCTGGGGAGACATCACCTATCCAGTGTGTCTCTCAGGTAATTTCAGAGCATTCTGATGTACAGTTTTAAAATTAAGGCCTTGAAACCAAGGCTATATTGAGACTTTTTCAGGCTAGTAAAGGCATATTCTTCTCTTTTTCAGGTTACTCTAAATAGGAATCCTGACGTTATTCCAGCTTAATTCCAAGTCTGGAGGAGACATTACCTATCCAGTGTGTCTCAGGTAATTTCAGAGCATTCTGATGTACGGATTTAAAATAAGGCCTTGAAACCAAGGCTATATTGACACTTTTTCAGGCTAGTAAAGGCATATTCTTCTCTTTTTCAGAAGGCATATTCTTCTCTTTTTCAGGCTACTCTAAAAGGAATCCTTACGTTATTCCAGCTTCATTCCAAGTCTGGAGGAGACATACCTATCCAGTGTGTCTCTCAGGTAATTTCAGAGCATTCTGATGTACGGATTTAAAATTAAGGCCTTGAAACCAAGGCTATATTGAGACTTTTCAGGCTAGTAAAGGCATATTCTTCTCTTTTTCAGGCTACTCTAAATAGGAATCCTGACGTTATTCCAGCTTCATTCCAAGTCTGGAGGAGACATTACCTATCCAGTGTGTCTCTCAGGTAATTTCAGAGCATTCTGATGTACGGATTTAAAATTAAGGCCTTGAAACCAAGGCTATATTGACACTTTTTCAGGCTAGTAAAGGCATATTCTTCTCTTTTTCAGAAGGCATATTCTTCTCTTTTTCAGGCTACTCTAAAAAGGAATCCTTACGTTATTCCAGCTTCATTCCAAGTCTGGGGAGACATCACCTATCCAGTGTGTCTCTCAGGTAATTTCAGAGCATTCTGATGTACAGTTTTAAAATTAAGGCCTTGAAACCAAGGCTATATTGAGACTTTTTCAGGCTAGTAAAGGCATATTCTTCTCTTTTTCAGGTTACTCTAAATAGGAATCCTGACGTTATTCCAGCTTAATTCCAAGTCTGGAGGAGACATTACCTATCCAGTGTGTCTCTCAGGTAATTTCAGAGCATTCTGATGTACGGATTTAAAATTAAGGCCTTGAAACCAAGGCTATATTGACACTTTTTCAGGCTAGTAAAGGCATATTCTTCTCTTTTTCAGAAGGCCTATTCTTCTCTTTTTCAGAATACTCTAAAAAGGAATCCTTACGTTATTCCAGCTTCATTCCAAGTCTGGAGGAGACAATACCTATCCAGTGTGTCTCTCAGGTAATTTCAGAGCATTCTGATGTACGGATTTAAAATTAAGGCCTTGAAACCAAGGCTATATTGACACTTTTTCAGGCTAGTAAAGGCATATTCTTCTCTTTTTCAGAAGGCATATTCTTCTCTTTTTCAGGCTACTCTAAAAAGGAATCCTTACGTTATTCCAGCTTCATTCCAAGTCTGGAGGAGACATCACCTATCCAGTGTGTCTCTCAGGTAATTTCAGAGCATTCTGATGTACAGTTTTAAAATTAAGGCCTTGAAACCAAGGCTATATTGAGACTTTTTCAGGCTAGTAAAGGCATATTCTTCTCTTTTTCAGGCTACTCTAAATAGGAATCCTGACGTTATTCCAGCTTCATTCCAAGTCTGGAGGAGACATTACCTATCCAGTGTGTCTCTCAGGTAATTTCAGAGCATTCTGATGTACAGTTTTAAAATTAAGGCCTTGAAACCAAGGCTATATTGAGACTTTTTCAGGCTAGTAAAGGCATATTCTTCTCTTTTTCAGGCTACTCTAAAAGGAATCCTTACGTTATTCCAGCTTCATTCCAAGTCTGGGGAGACATTACCTATCCAGTGTGTCTCTCAGGTAATTTCAGAGCATTCTGATGTACAGTTTTAAAATTAAGGCCTTGAAACCAAGGCTATATTGAGACTTTTTCAGGCTAGTAAAGGCATATTCTTCTCTTTTTCAGGCTACTCTAAATAGGAATCCTGACGTTATTCCAGCTTCATTCCAAGTCTGGAGGAGACATTACCTATCCAGTGTGTCTCTCAGGTAATTTCAGAGCATTCTGATGTACGGATTTAAAATTAAGGCCTTGAAACCAAGGCTATATTGAGACTTTTTCAGGCTAGTAAAGGCATATTCTTCTCTTTTTCAGGTTACTCTAAATAGGAATCCTGACGTTATTCCAGCTTCATTCCAAGTCTGGAGGAGACATTACCTATCCAGTGTGTCTCTCAGGTAATTTCAGAGCATTCTGATGTACAGTTTTAAAATTAAGGCCTTGAAACCAAGGCTATATTGACACTTTTTCAGGCTAGTAAAGGCATATTCTTCTCTTTTTCAGGTTACTCTAAATAGGAATCCTGACGTTATTCCAGCTTCATTCCAAGTCTGGAGGAGACATTACCTATCCAGTGTGTCTCTCAGGTAATTTCAGAGCATTCTGATGTACAGTTTTAAAATTAAGGCCTTGAAACCAAGGCTATATTGACACTTTTTCAGGCTAGTAAAGGCATATTCTTCTCTTTTTCAGAAGGCATATTCTTCTCTTTTTCAGGCTACTCTAAAAAGGAATCCTTACGTTATTCCAGCTTCATTCCAAGTCTGGGGGAGACATCACCTATCCAGTGTGTCTCTCAGGTAATTTCAGAGCATTCTGATGTACAGTTTTAAAATTAAGGCCTTGAAACCAAGGCTATATTGAGACTTTTTCAGGCTAGTAAAGGCATATTCTTCTCTTTTTCAGGTTACTCTAAATAGGAATCCTGACGTTATTCCAGCTTAATTCCAAGTCTGGAGGAGACATTACCTATCCAGTGTGTCTCAGGTAATTTCAGAGCATTCTGATGTACGGATTTAAAATAAGGCCTTGAAACCAAGGCTATATTGACACTTTTTCAGGCTAGTAAAGGCATATTCTTCTCTTTTTCAGGCTACTCTAAAAAGGAATTCTTACGTTATTCCAGCTTCATTCCAAGTCTGGAGGAGACATACCTATCCAGTGTGTCTCTCAGGTAATTTCAGAGCATTCTGATGTACGGATTTAAAATTAAGGCCTTGAAACCAAGGCTATATTGAGACTTTTTCAGGCTAGTAAAGGCATATTCTTCTCTTTTTCAGGCTACTCTAAATAGGAATCCTGACGTTATTCCAGCTTCATTCCAAGTCTGGAGGAGACATTACCCTATCCAGTGTGTCTCTCAGGTAATTTCAGAGCATTCTGATGTACGGATTTAAAATTAAGGCCTTGAAACCAAGGCTATATTGACACTTTTTCAGGCTAGTAAAGGCATATTCTTCTCTTTTTCAGGCTACTCTAAATAGGAATCCTGACGTTATTCCAGCTTAATGCCAAGTCTGGAGGAGACATTACCTATCCAGTGTGTCTCTCAGGTAATTTCAGAGCATTCTGATGTACAGTTTTAAAATTAAGGCCTTGAAACCAAGGCTATATTGACACTTTTTCAGGCTAGTAAAGGCATATTCTTCTCTTTTTCAGAAGGCATATTCTTCTCTTTTTCAGGCTACTCTAAAAAGGAATCCTTACGTTATTCCAGCTTCATTCCAAGTCTGCGGGAGACATCACCTATCCAGTGTGTCTCTCAGGTAATTTCAGAGCATTCTGATGTACGGATTTAAAATTAAGGCCTTGAAACCAAGGCTATATTGAGACTTTTTCAGGCTAGTAAAGGCATATTCTTCTCTTTTTCAGGTTACTCTAAATAGGAATCCTGACGTTATTCCAGCTTCATTCCAAGTCTGGAGGAGACATTACCTATCCAGTGTGTCTCTCAGGTAATTTCAGAGCATTCTGATGTACGGATTTAAAATTAAGGCCTTGAAACCAAGGCTATATTGACACTTTTTCAGGCTAGTAAAGGCATATTCTTCTCTTTTTCAGGCTACTCTAAATAGGAATCCTGACGTTATTCCAGCTTCATTCCAAGTCTGGAGGAGACATACCTATCCAGTGTGTCTCTCAGGTAATTTCAGAGCATTCTGATGTACGGATTTTAAATTAAGGCCTTGAAACCAAGGCTATATTGACACTTTTTCAGGCTAGTAAAGGCATATTCTTCTCTTTTTCAGAAGGCATATTCTTCTCTTTTTCAGGCTACTCTAAAAAGGAATCCTTACGTTATTCCAGCTTCATTCCAAGTCTGGGGAGACATCACCTATCCAGTGTGTCTCTCAGGTAATTTCAGAGCATTCTGATGTACAGTTTTAAAATTAAGGCCTTGAAACCAAGGCTATATTGAGACTTTTTCAGGCTAGTAAAGGCATATTCTTCTCTTTTTCAGGCTACTCTAAAAGGAATCCTGACGTTATTCCAGCTTCATTCCAAGTCTGGAGGAGACATTACCTATCCAGTGTGTCTCTCAGGTAATTTCAGAGCATTCTGATGTACGGTTTTAAAATTAAGGCCTTGAAACCAAGGCTATATTGACACTTTTTCAGGCTAGTAAAGGCATATTCTTCTCTTTTTCAGGCTACTCTAAATAGGAATCCTGACGTTATTCCAGCTTCATTCCAAGTCTGGAGGAGACATTACCTATCCAGTGTGTCTCTCAGGTAATTTCAGAGCATTCTGATGTACGGATTTAAAATTAAGGCCTTGAAACCAAGGCTATATTGACACTTTTTCAGGCTAGTAAAGGCATATTCTTCTCTTTTTCAGAAGGCATATTCTTCTCTTTTTCAGGCTACTCTAAAAAGGAATCCTGACGTTATTCCAGCTTCATTCCAAGTCTGGAGGAGACATTACCTATCCAGTGTGTCTCTCAGGTAATTTCAGAGCATTCTGATGTACAGTTTTAAAATTAAGGCCTTGAAACCAAGGCTATATTGAGACTTTTTCAGGCTAGTAAAGGCATATTCTTCTCTTTTTCAGGCTACTCTAAATAGGAATCCTGACGTTATTCCAGCTTCATTCCAAGTCTGGAGGAGACATTACCTATCCAGTGTGTCTCTCAGGTAATTTCAGAGCATTCTGATGTACGGATTTAAAATTAAGGCCTTGAAACCAAGGCTATATTGACACTTTTTCAGGCTAGTAAAGGCATATTCTTCTCTTTTTCAGGCTACTCTAAATAGGAATCCTGACGTTATTCCAGCTTCATTCCAAGTCTGGAGGAGACATTACCTATCCAGTGTGTCTCTCAGGTAATTTCAGAGCATTCTGATGTACAGTTTTAAAATTAAGGCCTTGAAACCAAGGCTATATTGACACTTTTTCAGGCTAGTAAAGGCATATTCTTCTCTTTTTCAGAAGGCATATTCTTCTCTTTTTCAGGCTACTCTAAAAAGGAATCCTTACGTTATTCCAGCTTCATTCCAAGTCTGGGGAGACATTACCTATCCAGTGTGTCTCTCAGGTAATTTCAGAGCATTCTGATGTACAGTTTTAAAATTAAGGCCTTGAAACCAAGGCTATATTGAGACTTTTTCAGGCTAGTAAAGGCATATTCTTCTCTTTTTCAGGTTACTCTAAATAGGAATCCTGACGTTATTCCAGCTTATTCCAAGTCTGGAGGAGACATTACCTATCCAGTGTGTCTCTCAGGTAATTTCAGAGCATTCTGATGTACGGATTTAAAATTAAGGCCTTGAAACCAAGGCTATATTGACACTTTTTCAGGCTAGTAAAGGCATATTCTTCTCTTTTTCAGAAGGCATATTCTTCTCTTTTTCAGGCTACTCTAAAAGGAATCCTGACGTTATTCCAGCTTCATTCCAAGTCTGGAGGAGACATTACCTATCCAGTGTGTCTCTCAGGTAATTTCAGAGCATTCTGATGTACAGTTTTAAAATTAAGGCCTTGAAACCAAGGCTATATTGAGACTTTTTCAGGCTAGTAAAGGCATATTCTTCTCTTTTTCAGGCTACTCTAAATAGGAATCCTGACGTTATTCCAGCTTCATTCCAAGTCTGGAGGAGACATTACCTATCCAGTGTGTCTCTCAGGTAATTTCAGAGCATTCTGATGTACGGATTTAAAATTAAGGCCTTGAAACCAAGGCTATATTGACACTTTTTCAGGCTAGTAAAGGCATATTCTTCTCTTTTTCAGAAGGCATATTCTTCTCTTTTTCAGGCTACTCTAAAAAGGAATCCTTACGTTATTCCAGCTTCATTCCAAGTCTGGAGGAGACATACCTATCCAGTGTGTCTCTCAGGTAATTTCAGAGCATTCTGATGTACGGATTTAAAATTAAGGCCTTGAAACCAAGGCTATATTGACACTTTTTCAGGCTAGTAAAGGCATATTCTTCTCTTTTTCAGAAGGCATATTCTTCTCTTTTTCAGGCTACTCTAAAAAGGAATCCTGACGTTATTCCAGCTTCATTCCAAGTCTGGAGGAGACATCACCTATCCAGTGTGTCTCTCAGGTAATTTCAGAGCATTCTGATGTACAGTTTTAAAATTAAGGCCTTGAAACCAAGGCTATATTGAGACTTTTTCAGGCTAGTAAAGGCATATTCTTCTCTTTTTCAGGTTACTCTAAATAGGAATCCTGACGTTATTCCAGCTTATTCCAAGTCTGGAGGAGACATTACCTATCCAGTGTGTCTCTCAGGTAATTTCAGAGCATTCTGATGTACGGATTTAAAATTAAGGCCTTGAAACCAAGGCTATATTGACACTTTTTCAGGCTAGTAAAGGCATATTCTTCTCTTTTTCAGAAGGCATATTCTTCTCTTTTTCAGGCTACTCTAAAAAGGAATCCTTACGTTATTCCAGCTTCATTCCAAGTCTGGGGAGACATTACCTATCCAGTGTGTCTCTCAGGTAATTTCAGAGCATTCTGATGTACAGTTTTAAAATTAAGGCCTTGAAACCAAGGCTATATTGAGACTTTTTCAGGCTAGTAAAGGCATATTCTTCTCTTTTTCAGGCTACTCTAAATAGGAATCCTGACGTTATTCCAGCTTCATTCCAAGTCTGGAGGAGACATTACCTATCCAGTGTGTCTCTCAGGTAATTTCAGAGCATTCTGATGTACGGATTTAAAATTAAGGCCTTGAAACCAAGGCTATATTGACACTTTTTCAGGCTAGTAAAGGCATATTCTTCTCTTTTTCAGAAGGCATATTCTTCTCTTTTTCAGGCTACTCTAAAAAGGAATCCTTACGTTATTCCAGCTTCATTCCAAGTCTGGGGGAGACATCACCTATCCAGTGTGTCTCTCAGGTAATTTCAGAGCATTCTGATGTACAGTTTTAAAATTAAGGCCTTGAAACCAAGGCTATATTGAGACTTTTTCAGGCTAGTAAAGGCATATTCTTCTCTTTTTCAGGTTACTCTAAATAGGAATCCTGACGTTATTCCAGCTTAATTCCAAGTCTGGAGGAGACATTACCTATCCAGTGTGTCTCTCAGGTAATTTCAGAGCATTCTGATGTACGGATTTAAAATGAAGGCCTTGAAACCAAGGCTATATTGACACTTTTTCAGGCTAGTAAAGGCATATTCTTCTCTTTTTCAGAAGGCTATTCTTCTCTTTTCAGAATACTCTAAAAAGGAATCCTTACGTTATTCCAGCTTCATTCCAAGTCTGGAGGAGACATACCTATCCAGTGTGTCTCTCAGGTAATTTCAGAGCATTCTGATGTACGGATTTAAAATTAAGGCCTTGAAACCAAGGCTATATTGACACTTTTTCAGGCTAGTAAAGGCATATTCTTCTCTTTTTCAGAAGGCATATTCTTCTCTTTTTCAGGCTACTCTAAAAAGGAATCCTGACGTTATTCCAGCTTAATTCCAAGTCTGGAGGAGACATCACCTATCCAGTGTGTCTCTCAGGTAATTTCAGAGCATTCTGATGTACAGTTTTAAAATTAAGGCCTTGAAACCAAGGCTATATTGACACTTTTTCAGGCTAGTAAAGGCATATTCTTCTCTTTTTCAGGCTACTCTAAAAGGAATCCTTACGTTATTCCAGCTTCATTCCAAGTCTGGGGGAGACATTACCTATCCAGTGTGTCTCTCAGGTAATTTCAGAGCATTCTGATGTACAGTTTTAAAATTAAGGCCTTGAAACCAAGGCTATATTGAGACTTTTTCAGGCTAGTAAAGGCATATTCTTCTCTTTTTCAGGCTACTCTAAAAGGAATCCTGACGTTATTCCAGCTTCATTCCAAGTCTGGGGAGACATTACCTATCCAGTGTGTCTCTCAGGTAATTTCAGAGCATTCTGATGTACAGTTTTAAAATTAAGGCCTTGAAACCAAGGCTATATTGACTTTTTCAGGCTAGTAAAGGCATATTCTTCTCTTTTTCAGGCTACTCTAAATAGGAATCCTGACGTTATTCCAGCTTCATTCCAAGTCTGGAGGAGACATTACCTATCCAGTGTGTCTCTCAGGTAATTTCAGAGCATTCTGATGTACGGATTTAAAATTAAGGCCTTGAAACCAAGGCTATATTGAGACTTTTTCAGGCTAGTAAAGGCATATTCTTCTCTTTTTCAGGTTACTCTAAATAGGAATCCTGACGTTATTCCAGCTTATTCCAAGTCTGGAGGAGACATTACCTATCCAGTGTGTCTCTCAGGTAATTTCAGAGCATTCTGATGTACGGTTTTAAAATTAAGGCCTTGAAACCAAGGCTATATTGACACTTTTTCAGGCTAGTAAAGGCATATTCTTCTCTTTTTCAGGTTACTCTAAATAGGAATCCTGACGTTATTCCAGCTTCATTCCAAGTCTGGAGGAGACATTACCTATCCAGTGTGTCTCTCAGGTAATTTCAGAGCATTCTGATGTACAGTTTTAAAATTAAGGCCTTGAAACCAAGGCTATATTGACACTTTTTCAGGCTAGTGTCTCTCAGGTAATTTCAGAGCATTCTGATGTACGGATTTAAAATAAGGCCTTGAAACCAAGGCTATATTGACACTTTTTCAGGCTAGTAAAGGCATATTCTTCTCTTTTTCAGAAGGCTATTCTTCTCTTTTTCAGTACTCTAAAAAGGAATCCTTACGTTATTCCAGCTTCATTCCAAGTCTGGAGGAGACATACCTATCCAGTGTGTCTCTCAGGTAATTTCAGAGCATTCTGATGTACAGTTTAAAATTAAGGCCTTGAAACCAAGGCTATATTGACACTTTTTCAGGCTAGTAAAGGCATATTCTTCTCTTTTTCAGAAGGCATATTCTTCTCTTTTTCAGGCTACTCTAAAAAGGAATCCTTACGTTATTCCAGCTTCATTCCAAGTCTGGGGAGACATCACCTATCCAGTGTGTCTCTCAGGTAATTTCAGAGCATTCTGATGTACGGATTTAAAATTAAGGCCTTGAAACCAAGGCTATATTGAGACTTTTTCAGGCTAGTAAAGGCATATTCTTCTCTTTTTCAGGCTACTCTAAATAGGAATCCTGACGTTATTCCAGCTTCATTCCAAGTCTGGAGGAGACATTACCCCAGTGTGTCTCTCAGGTAATTTCAGAGCATTCTGATGTACGGATTTAAAATTAAGGCCTTGAAACCAAGGCTATATTGACACTTTTTCAGGCTAGTAAAGGCATATTCTTCTCTTTTTCAGGCTACTCTAAATAGGAATCCTGACGTTATTCCAGCTTAATTCCAAGTCTGGAGGAGACATTACCTATCCAGTGTGTCTCTCAGGTAATTTCAGAGCATTCTGATGTACAGTTTAAAATTAAGGCCTTGAAACCAAGGCTATATTGAGACTTTTTCAGGCTAGTAAAGGCATATTCTTCTCTTTTTCAGGTTACTCTAAATAGGAATCCTGACGTTATTCCAGCTTCATTCCAAGTCTGGAGGAGACATTACCTATCCAGTGTGTCTCTCAGGTAATTTCAGAGCATTCTGATGTACAGTTTTAAAATTAAGGCCTTGAAACCAAGGCTATATTGACTTTTTCAGGCTAGTAAAGGCATATTCTTCTCTTTTTCAGGCTACTCTAAATAGGAATCCTGACGTTATTCCAGCTTCATTCCAAGTCTGGAGGAGACATTACCTATCCAGTGTGTCTCTCAGGTAATTTCAGAGCATTCTGATGTACGGATTTAAAATTAAGGCCTTGAAACCAAGGCTATATTGAGACTTTTTCAGGCTAGTAAAGGCATATTCTTCTCTTTTTCAGGCTACTCTAAATAGGAATCCTGACGTTATTCCAGCTTAATTCCAAGTCTGGAGGAGACATTACCTATCCAGTGTGTCTCTCAGGTAATTTCAGAGCATTCTGATGTACAGTTTTAAAATTAAGGCCTTGAAACCAAGGCTATATTGACACTTTTTCAGGCTAGTAAAGGCATATTCTTCTCTTTTTCAGGGCATATTCTTCTCTTTTTCAGGCTACTCTAAAAAGGAATCCTGACGTTATTCCAGCTTCATTCCAAGTCTGGAGGAGACATCACCTATCCAGTGTGTCTCTCAGGTAATTTCAGAGCATTCTGATGTACAGTTTTAAAATTAAGGCCTTGAAACCAAGGCTATATTGAGACTTTTTCAGGCTAGTAAAGGCATATTCTTCTCTTTTTCAGGCTACTCTAAATAGGAATCCTGACGTTATTCCAGCTTCATTCCAAGTCTGGAGGAGACATTACCTATCCAGTGTGTCTCTCAGGTAATTTCAGAGCATTCTGATGTACGGATTTAAAATTAAGGCCTTGAAACCAAGGCTATATTGAGACTTTTTCAGGCTAGTAAAGGCATATTCTTCTCTTTTTCAGGTTACTCTAAATAGGAATCCTGACGTTATTCCAGCTTCATTCCAAGTCTGGAGGAGACATTACCTATCCAGTGTGTCTCTCAGGTAATTTCAGAGCATTCTGATGTACGGATTTAAAATTAAG
The DNA here is from genome assembly GCF_008692095.1 of Etheostoma spectabile. Lineage (NCBI taxonomy): Eukaryota > Metazoa > Chordata > Actinopteri > Perciformes > Percidae > Etheostoma > Etheostoma spectabile. Next base: position 26,636 of record NW_022603080.1, read on the forward strand.
GCCTTGAAACCAAGGCTATATTGACACTTTTTCAGGCTAGTAAAGGCATATTCTTCTCTTTTTCAGGCTACTCTAAAAAGGAATCCTTACGTTATTCCAGCTTCATTCCAAGTCTGGAGGAGACATCACCTATCCAGTGTGTCTCTCAGGTAATTTCAGAGCATTCTGATGTAAAGTTTTAAAATTAAGGCCTTGAAACCAAGGCTATATTGAGACTTTTTCAGGCTAGTAAAGGCATATTCTTCTCTTTTTCAGGCTACTTTAAATAGGAATCCTGACGTTATTCCAGCTTCATTCCAAGTCCGGAGGAGACATTACCCATCCAGTGTGTCTCAGGTAATTTCAGAGCATTCTGATGTACAGTTTTAAAATTAAGGCCTTGAAACCAAGGCTATATTGAGACTTTTTCAGGCTAGTAAAGGCATATTCTTCTCTTTTTCAGGTTACTCTAAATAGGAATCCTGACGTTATTCCAGCTTCATTCCAAGTCAGGAGGAGACATTACCTATCCAGTGTGTCTCTCAGGTAATTTCAGAGCATTCTGATGTACGGATTTAAAATTAAGGCCTTGAAACCAAGGCTATATTGACACTTTTTCAGGCTAGTAAAGGCATATTCTTCTCTTTTTCAGAAGGCATATTCTTCTCTTTTTCAGGCTACTCTAAAAAGGAATCCTTACGTTATTCCAGCTTCATTCCAAGTCTGGGGAGACATCACCTATCCAGTGTGTCTCTCAGGTAATTTCAGAGCATTCTGATGTACAGTTTTAAAATTAAGGCCTTGAAACCAAGGCTATATTGAGACTTTTTCAGGCTAGTAAAGGCATATTCTTCTCTTTTTCAGGCTACTCTAAATAGGAATCCTGACGTTATTCCAGCTTCATTCCAAGTCTGGAGGAGACATACCTATCCAGTGTGTCTCTCAGGTAATTTCAGAGCATTCTGATGTACGGATTTAAAATTAAGGCCTTGAAACCAAGGCTATATTGAGACTTTTTCAGGCTAGTAAAGGCATATTCTTCTCTTTTTCAGGTTACTCTAAATAGGAATCCTGACGTTATTCCAGCTTCATTCCAAGTCTGGAGGAGACATTACCTATCCAGTGTGTCTCTCAGGTAATTTCAGAGCATTCTGATGTACAGTTTAAAATTAAGGCCTTGAAACCAAGGCTATATTGACACTTTTTCAGGCTAGTAAAGGCATATTCTTCTCTTTTTCAGAAGGCATATTCTTCTCTTTTTCAGGCTACTCTAAAAAGGAATCCTTACGTTATTCCAGCTTCATTCCAAGTCTGGGGGAGACATTACCTATCCAGTGTGTCTCTCAGGTAATTTCAGAGCATTCTGATGTACAGTTTTAAATTAAGGCCTTGAAACCAAGGCTATATTGAGACTTTTTCAGGCTAGTAAAGGCATATTCTTCTCTTTTTCAGGCTACTCTAAATAGGAATCCTGACGTTATTCCAGCTTCATTCCAAGTCTGGAGGAGACATTACCTATCCAGTGTGTCTCTCAGGTAATTTCAGAGCATTCTGATGTACGGATTTAAAATTAAGGCCTTGAAACCAAGGCTATATTGACACTTTTTCAGGCTAGTAAAGGCATATTCTTCTCTTTTTCAGAAGGCATATTCTTCTCTTTTTCAGGCTACTCTAAAAAGGAATCCTTACGTTATTCCAGCTTCATTCCAAGTCTGGAGGAGACATCACCTATCCAGTGTGTCTCTCAGGTAATTTCAGAGCATTCTGATGTACAGTTTTAAAATTAAGGCCTTGAAACCAAGGCTATATTGAGACTTTTTCAGGCTAGTAAAGGCATATTCTTCTCTTTTTCAGGTTACTCTAAATAGGAATCCTGACGTTATTCCAGCTTAATTCCAAGTCTGGAGGAGACATTACCTATCCAGTGTGTCTCTCAGGTAATTTCAGAGCATTCTGATGTACGGATTTAAAATTAAGGCCTTGAAACCAAGGCTATATTGACACTTTTTCAGGCTAGTAAAGGCATATTCTTCTCTTTTTCAGAAGGCATATTCTTCTCTTTTTCAGGCTACTCTAAAAAGGAATCCTTACGTTATTCCAGCTTCATTCCAAGTCTGGAGGAGACATTACCTATCCAGTGTGTCTCTCAGGTAATTTCAGAGCATTCTGATGTACGGATTTAAAATTAAGGCCTTGAAACCAAGGCTATATTGACACTTTTTCAGGCTAGTAAAGGCATATTCTTCTCTTTTTCAGGCTATATTCTCTCTTTTCAGGCTACTCTAAAAAGGAATCCTGACGTTATTCCAGCTTCATTCCAAGTCTGGAGGAGACATTACCTATCCAGTGTGTCTCTCAGGTAATTTCAGAGCATTCTGATGTACGTTTTAAAATTAAGGCCTTGAAACCAAGGCTATATTGAGACTTTTTCAGGCTAGTAAAGGCATATTCTTCTCTTTTTCAGGGCTACTCTAAAAGGAATCCTTACGTTATTCCAGCTTCATTCCAAGTCTGGGGAGACATTACCTATCCAGTGTGTCTCTCAGGTAATTTCAGAGCATTCTGATGTACGGTTTTAAAATTAAGGCCTTGAAACCAAGGCTATATTGAGACTTTTTCAGGCTAGTAAAGGCATATTCTTCTCTTTTTCAGGGCATATTCTTCTCTTTTTCAGGCTACTCTAAAAGGAATCCTTACGTTATTCCAGCTTCATTCCAAGTCTGGAGGAGACATACCTATCCAGTGTGTCTCTCAGGTAATTTCAGAGCATTCTGATGTACAGTTTTAAATTAAGGCCTTGAAACCAAGGCTATATTGAGACTTTTTCAGGCTAGTAAAGGCATATTCTTCTCTTTTTCAGGCTACTCTAAATAGGAATCCTGACGTTATTCCAGCTTCATTCCAAGTCTGGAGGAGACATTACCTATCCAGTGTGTCTCTCAGGTAATTTCAGAGCATTCTGATGTACGGATTTAAAATTAAGGCCTTGAAACCAAGGCTATATTGAGACTTTTTCAGGCTAGTAAAGGCATATTCTTCTCTTTTTCAGGTTACTCTAAATAGGAATCCTGACGTTATTCCAGCTTCATTCCAAGTCTGGAGGAGACATTACCTATCCAGTGTGTCTCTCAGGTAATTTCAGAGCATTCTGATGTACAGTTTTAAAATTAAGGCCTTGAAACCAAGGCTATATTGACACTTTTTCAGGCTAGTAAAGGCATATTCTTCTCTTTTTCAGGCTACTCTAAAAAGGAATCCTGACGTTATTCCAGCTTCATTCCAAGTCTGGAGGAGACATTACCTATCCAGTGTGTCTCTCAGGTAATTTCAGAGCATTCTGATGTACAGATTTAAAATTAAGGCCTTGAAACCAAGGCTATATTGACACTTTTTCAGGCTAGTAAAGGCATATTCTTCTCTTTTTCAGAAGGCATATTCTTCTCTTTTTCAGGCTACTCTAAAAAGGAATCCTTACGTTATTCCAGCTTCATTCCAAGTCTGGGGAGACATACCTATCCAGTGTGTCTCTCAGGTAATTTCAGAGCATTCTGATGTACAGTTTTAAAATTAAGGCCTTGAAACCAAGGCTATATTGACACTTTTTCAGGCTAGTAAAGGCATATTCTTCTCTTTTTCAGGTTACTCTAAAAGGAATCCTGACGTTATTCCAGCTTCATTCCAAGTCTGGAGGAGACATTACCTATCCAGTGTGTCTCTCAGGTAATTTCAGAGCATTCTGATGTACGGATTTAAAATTAAGGCCTTGAAACCAAGGCTATATTGACACTTTTTCAGGCTAGTAAAGGCATATTCTTCTCTTTTTCAGGGCATACTCTAAAAAGGAATCCTTACGTTATTCCAGCTTCATTCCAAGTCTGGAGGAGACATACCTATCCAGTGTGTCTCTCAGGTAATTTCAGAGCATTCTGATGTACAGTTTTAAATTAAGGCCTTGAAACCAAGGCTATATTGACACTTTTTCAGGCTAGTAAAGGCATATTCTTCTCTTTTTCAGGCTACTCTAAATAGGAATCCTGACGTTATTCCAGCTTCATTCCAAGTCTGGAGGAGACATTACCTATCCAGTGTGTCTCTCAGGTAATTTCAGAGCATTCTGATGTACAGATTTAAAATTAAGGCCTTGAAACCAAGGCTATATTGACACTTTTTCAGGCTAGTAAAGGCATATTCTTCTCTTTTTCAGAAGGCATATTCTTCTCTTTTTCAGGCTACTCTAAAAAGGAATCCTTACGTTATTCCAGCTTCATTCCAAGTCTGGGGAGACATCACCTATCCAGTGTGTCTCTCAGGTAATTTCAGAGCATTCTGATGTACGGATTTAAAATTAAGGCCTTGAAACCAAGGCTATATTGACACTTTTTCAGGCTAGTAAAGGCATATTCTTCTCTTTTTCAGGGCATATTCTTCTCTTTTAGGCTACTCTAAAAGGAATCCTTACGTTATTCCAGCTTCATTCCAAGTCTGGAGGAGACATTACCTATCCAGTGTGTCTCTCAGGTAATTTCAGAGCATTCTGATGTACGGTTTTAAAATTAAGGCCTTGAAACCAAGGCTATATTGACACTTTTTCAGGCTAGTAAAGGCATATTCTTCTCTTTTTCAGGTACTCTAAATAGGAATCCTGACGTTATTCCAGCTTCATTCCAAGTCTGGAGGAGACATTACCTATCCAGTGTGTCTCTCAGGTAATTTCAGAGCATTCTGATGTACGGATTTAAAATTAAGGCCTTGAAACCAAGGCTATATTGACACTTTTTCAGGCTAGTAAAGGCATATTCTTCTCTTTTTCAGAAGGCATATTCTTCTCTTTTTCAGGCTACTCTAAAAAGGAATCCTTACGTTATTCCAGCTTCATTCCAAGTCTGGGGAGACATCACCTATCCAGTGTGTCTCTCAGGTAATTTCAGAGCATTCTGATGTACAGTTTTAAAATTAAGGCCTTGAAACCAAGGCTATATTGACACTTTTTCAGGCTAGTAAAGGCATATTCTTCTCTTTTTCAGGCTACTCTAAAAAGGAATCCTTACGTTATTCCAGCTTCATTCCAAGTCTGGGGGAGACATACCTATCCAGTGTGTCTCTCAGGTAATTTCAGAGCATTCTGATGTACGGATTTAAAATTAAGGCCTTGAAACCAAGGCTATATTGACACTTTTTCAGGCTAGTAAAGGCATATTCTTCTCTTTTTCAGAAGGCATATTCTTCTCTTTTTAGGCTACTCTAAAAGGAATCCTTACGTTATTCCAGCTTCATTCCAAGTCTGGGGGAGACATCACCTATCCAGTGTGTCTCTCAGGTAATTTCAGAGCATTCTGATGTACAGTTTTAAAATTAAGGCCTTGAAACCAAGGCTATATTGACACTTTTTCAGGCTAGTAAAGGCATATTCTTCTCTTTTTCAGGCTACTCTAAAAAGGAATCCTGACGTTATTCCAGCTTCATTCCAAGTCTGGAGGAGACATTACCTATCCAGTGTGTCTCTCAGGTAATTTCAGAGCATTCTGATGTACGGATTTAAAATTAAGGCCTTGAAACCAAGGCTATATTGACACTTTTTCAGGCTAGTAAAGGCATATTCTTCTCTTTTTCAGGCTACTCTAAAAGGAATCCTTACGTTATTCCAGCTTCATTCCAAGTCTGGAGGAGACATTACCTATCCAGTGTGTCTCTCAGGTAATTTCAGAGCATTCTGATGTACAGTTTTAAAATTAAGGCCTTGAAACCAAGGCTATATTGACACTTTTTCAGGCTAGTAAAGGCATATTCTTCTCTTTTTCAGGCTACTCTAAAAAGGAATCCTTACGTTATTCCAGCTTCATTCCAAGTCTGGAGGAGACATTACCTATCCAGTGTGTCTCTCAGGTAATTTCAGAGCATTCTGATGTACGGATTTAAAATTAAGGCCTTGAAACCAAGGCTATATTGACACTTTTTCAGGCTAGTAAAGGCATATTCTTCTCTTTTTCAGGCTACTCTAAAAGGAATCCTTACGTTATTCCAGCTTCATTCCAAGTCTGGAGGAGACATTACCTATCCAGTGTGTCTCTCAGGTAATTTCAGAGCATTCTGATGTACAGTTTTAAAATTAAGGCCTTGAAACCAAGGCTATATTGACACTTTTTCAGGCTAGTAAAGGCATATTCTTCTCTTTTTCAGGCTACTCTAAAAAGGAATCCTTACGTTATTCCAGCTTCATTCCAAGTCTGGAGGAGACATTACCTATCCAGTGTGTCTCTCAGGTAATTTCAGAGCATTCTGATGTACAGTTTTAAAATTAAGGCCTTGAAACCAAGGCTATATTGACACTTTTTCAGGCTAGTAAAGGCATATTCTTCTCTTTTTCAGGCTACTCTAAAAAGGAATCCTTACGTTATTCCAGCTTCATTCCAAGTCTGGAGGAGACATTACCTATCCAGTGTGTCTCTCAGGTAATTTCAGAGCATTCTGATGTACGGATTTAAAATTAAGGCCTTGAAACCAAGGCTATATTGACACTTTTTCAGGCTAGTAAAGGCATATTCTTCTCTTTTTCAGGCTACTCTAAAAAGGAATCCTTACGTTATTCCAGCTTCATTCCAAGTCTGGAGGAGACATTACCTATCCAGTGTGTCTCTCAGGTAATTTCAGAGCATTCTGATGTACAGTTTTAAAATTAAGGCCTTGAAACCAAGGCTATATTGACACTTTTTCAGGCTAGTAAAGGCATATTCTTCTCTTTTTCAGGCTACTCTAAAAAGGAATCCTTACGTTATTCCAGCTTCATTCCAAGTCTGGAGGAGACATTACCTATCCAGTGTGTCTCTCAGGTAATTTCAGAGCATTCTGATGTACGGATTTAAAATTAAGGCCTTGAAACCAAGGCTATATTGACACTTTTTCAGGCTAGTAAAGGCATATTCTTCTCTTTTTCAGGCTACTCTAAAAAGGAATCCTTACGTTATTCCAGCTTCATTCCAAGTCTGGAGGAGACATTACCTATCCAGTGTGTCTCTCAGGTAATTTCAGAGCATTCTGATGTACAGTTTTAAAATTAAGGCCTTGAAACCAAGGCTATATTGACACTTTTTCAGGCTAGTAAAGGCATATTCTTCTCTTTTTCAGGCTACTCTAAAAAGGAATCCTTACGTTATTCCAGCTTCATTCCAAGTCTGGAGGAGACATTACCTATCCAGTGTGTCTCTCAGGTAATTTCAGAGCATTCTGATGTACGGATTTAAAATTAAGGCCTTGAAACCAAGGCTATATTGACACTTTTTCAGGCTAGTAAAGGCATATTCTTCTCTTTTTCAGGCTACTCTAAAAGGAATCCTTACGTTATTCCAGCTTCATTCCAAGTCTGGAGGAGACATTACCTATCCAGTGTGTCTCTCAGGTAATTTCAGAGCATTCTGATGTACAGTTTTAAAATTAAGGCCTTGAAACCAAGGCTATATTGACACTTTTTCAGGCTAGTAAAGGCATATTCTTCTCTTTTTCAGGCTACTCTAAAAGGAATCCTGACGTTATTCCAGCTTCATTCCAAGTCTGGAGGAGACATTACCTATCCAGTGTGTCTCTCAGGTAATTTCAGAGCATTCTGATGTACAGATTTAAAATTAAGGCCTTGAAACCAAGGCTATATTGACACTTTTTCAGGCTAGTAAAGGCATATTCTTCTCTTTTTCAGAAGGCATATTCTTCTCTTTTTCAGGCTACTCTAAAAAGGAATCCTTACGTTATTCCAGCTTCATTCCAAGTCTGGAGGAGACATTACCTATCCAGTGTGTCTCTCAGGTAATTTCAGAGCATTCTGATGTACGGATTTAAAATTAAGGCCTTGAAACCAAGGCTATATTGACACTTTTTCAGGCTAGTAAAGGCATATTCTTCTCTTTTTCAGAGCATATTCTTCTCTTTTTCAGGCTACTCTAAAAGGAATCCTTACGTTATTCCAGCTTCATTCCAAGTCTGGAGGAGACATTACCTATCCAGTGTGTCTCTCAGGTAATTTCAGAGCATTCTGATGTACAGTTTTAAAATTAAGGCCTTGAAACCAAGGCTATATTGACACTTTTTCAGGCTAGTAAAGGCATATTCTTTTCTTTTTCAGGCTACTCTAAAAAGGAATCCTGACGTTATTCCAGCTTCATTCCAAGTCTGGAGGAGACATTACCTATCCAGTGTGTCTCTCAGGTAATTTCAGAGCATTCTGATGTACGGATTTAAAATTAAGGCCTTGAAACCAAGGCTATATTGACACTTTTTCAGGCTAGTAAAGGCATATTCTTCTCTTTTTCAGAAGGCATATTCTTCTCTTTTTCAGGCTACTCTAAAAAGGAATCCTTACGTTATTCCAGCTTCATTCCAAGTCTGGGGGAGACATCACCTATCCAGTGTGTCTCTCAGGTAATTTCAGAGCATTCTGATGTACAGTTTTAAAATTAAGGCCTTGAAACCAAGGCTATATTGACACTTTTTCAGGCTAGTAAAGGCATATTCTTCTCTTTTTCAGGCTACTCTAAAAAGGAATCCTTACGTTATTCCAGCTTCATTCCAAGTCTGGGGAGACATTACCTATCCAGTGTGTCTCTCAGGTAATTTCAGAGCATTCTGATGTACGGATTTAAAATTAAGGCCTTGAAACCAAGGCTATATTGACACTTTTTCAGGCTAGTAAAGGCATATTCTTCTCTTTTTCAGAAGGCATATTCTTCTCTTTTTCAGGCTACTCTAAAAGGAATCCTTACGTTATTCCAGCTTCATTCCAAGTCTGGGGGAGACATCACCTATCCAGTGTGTCTCTCAGGTAATTTCAGAGCATTCTGATGTACAGTTTTAAAATTAAGGCCTTGAAACCAAGGCTATATTGACACTTTTTCAGGCTAGTAAAGGCATATTCTTCTCTTTTTCAGGCTACTCTAAAAGGAATCCTTACGTTATTCCAGCTTCATTCCAAGTCTGGAGGAGACATTACCTATCCAGTGTGTCTCTCAGGTAATTTCAGAGCATTCTGATGTACGGATTTAAAATTAAGGCCTTGAAACCAAGGCTATATTGACACTTTTTCAGGCTAGTAAAGGCATATTCTTCTCTTTTTCAGGCTACTCTAAAAGGAATCCTTACGTTATTCCAGCTTCATTCCAAGTCTGGAGGAGACATTACCTATCCAGTGTGTCTCTCAGGTAATTTCAGAGCATTCTGATGTACAGTTTTAAAATTAAGGCCTTGAAACCAAGGCTATATTGACACTTTTTCAGGCTAGTAAAGGCATATTCTTCTCTTTTTCAGGCTACTCTAAAAAGGAATCCTTACGTTATTCCAGCTTCATTCCAAGTCTGGAGGAGACATTACCTATCCAGTGTGTCTCTCAGGTAATTTCAGAGCATTCTGATGTACGGATTTAAAATTAAGGCCTTGAAACCAAGGCTATATTGACACTTTTTCAGGCTAGTAAAGGCATATTCTTCTCTTTTTCAGGCTACTCTAAAAAGGAATCCTTACGTTATTCCAGCTTCATTCCAAGTCTGGAGGAGACATTACCTATCCAGTGTGTCTCTCAGGTAATTTCAGAGCATTCTGATGTACAGTTTTAAAATTAAGGCCTTGAAACCAAGGCTATATTGACACTTTTTCAGGCTAGTAAAGGCATATTCTTCTCTTTTTCAGGCTACTCTAAAAAGGAATCCTTACGTTATTCCAGCTTCATTCCAAGTCTGGAGGAGACATTACCTATCCAGTGTGTCTCTCAGGTAATTTCAGAGCATTCTGATGTACATTTAAAATTAAGGCCTTGAAACCAAGGCTATATTGACACTTTTTCAGGCTAGTAAAGGCATATTCTTCTCTTTTTCAGGCTACTCTAAAAAGGAATCCTTACGTTATTCCAGCTTCATTCCAAGTCTGGAGGAGACATTACCTATCCAGTGTGTCTCTCAGGTAATTTCAGAGCATTCTGATGTACAGTTTTAAAATTAAGGCCTTGAAACCAAGGCTATATTGACACTTTTTCAGGCTAGTAAAGGCATATTCTTCTCTTTTTCAGGCTACTCTAAAAGGAATCCTTACGTTATTCCAGCTTCATTCCAAGTCTGGAGGAGACATTACCTATCCAGTGTGTCTCTCAGGTAATTTCAGAGCATTCTGATGTACGGATTTAAAATTAAGGCCTTGAAACCAAGGCTATATTGACACTTTTTCAGGCTAGTAAAGGCATATTCTTCTCTTTTTCAGGCTACTCTAAAAAGGAATCCTTACGTTATTCCAGCTTCATTCCAAGTCTGGAGGAGACATTACCCTATCCAGTGTGTCTCTCAGGTAATTTCAGAGCATTCTGATGTACAGTTTTAAAATTAAGGCCTTGAAACCAAGGCTATATTGACACTTTTTCAGGCTAGTAAAGGCATATTCTTCTCTTTTTCAGGCTACTCTAAAAAGGAATCCTTACGTTATTCCAGCTTCATTCCAAGTCTGGAGGAGACATTACCTATCCAGTGTGTCTCTCAGGTAATTTCAGAGCATTCTGATGTACGGATTTAAAATTAAGGCCTTGAAACCAAGGCTATATTGACACTTTTTCAGGCTAGTAAAGGCATATTCTTCTCTTTTTCAGGCTACTCTAAAAAGGAATCCTTACGTTATTCCAGCTTCATTCCAAGTCTGGAGGAGACATTACCTATCCAGTGTGTCTCTCAGGTAATTTCAGAGCATTCTGATGTACAGTTTTAAAATTAAGGCCTTGAAACCAAGGCTATATTGACACTTTTTCAGGCTAGTAAAGGCATATTCTTCTCTTTTTCAGGCTACTCTAAAAAGGAATCCTGACGTTATTCCAGCTTCATTCCAAGTCTGGAGGAGACATTACCTATCCAGTGTGTCTCTCAGGTAATTTCAGAGCATTCTGATGTACAGATTTAAAATTAAGGCCTTGAAACCAAGGCTATATTGACACTTTTTCAGGCTAGTAAAGGCATATTTCTCTTTTTCAGAAGGCATATTCTTCTCTTTTCAGGCTACTCTAAAAAGGAATCCTTACGTTATTCCAGCTTCATTCCAAGTCTGGAGGAGACATTACCTATCCAGTGTGTCTCTCAGGTAATTTCAGAGCATTCTGATGTACGGATTTAAAATTAAGGCCTTGAAACCAAGGCTATATTGACACTTTTTCAGGCTAGTAAAGGCATATTCTTCTCTTTTTCAGAGGCATATTCTTCTCTTTTTCAGGCTACTCTAAAAAGGAATCCTTACGTTATTCCAGCTTCATTCCAAGTCTGGAGGAGACATTACCTATCCAGTGTGTCTCTCAGGTAATTTCAGAGCATTCTGATGTACAGTTTTAAAATTAAGGCCTTGAAACCAAGGCTATATTGACACTTTTTCAGGCTAGTAAAGGCATATTCTTCTCTTTTTCAGGCTACTCTAAATAGGAATCCTTACGTTATTCCAGCTTCATTCCAAGTCTGGAGGAGACATTACCTATCCAGTGTGTCTCTCAGGTAATTTCAGAGCATTCTGATGTACGGATTTAAAATTAAGGCCTTGAAACCAAGGCTATATTGACACTTTTTCAGGCTAGTAAAGGCATATTCTTCTCTTTTTCAGAAGGCATATTCTTCTCTTTTTCAGGCTACTCTAAAAAGAATCCTTACGTTATTCCAGCTTCATTCCAAGTCTGGGGAGACATCACCTATCCAGTGTGTCTCTCAGGTAATTTCAGAGCATTCTGATGTACAGTTTTAAAATTAAGGCCTTGAAACCAAGGCTATATTGACACTTTTTCAGGCTAGTAAAGGCATATTCTTCTCTTTTTCAGGCTACTCTAAAAAGGAATCCTTACGTTATTCCAGCTTCATTCCAAGTCTGGAGGAGACATTACCTATCCAGTGTGTCTCTCAGGTAATTTCAGAGCATTCTGATGTACGGATTTAAAATTAAGGCCTTGAAACCAAGGCTATATTGACACTTTTTCAGGCTAGTAAAGGCATATTCTTCTCTTTTTCAGAAGGCATATTCTTCTCTTTTTCAGGCTACTCTAAAAAGGAATCCTTACGTTATTCCAGCTTCATTCCAAGTCTGGGGGAGACATCACCTATCCAGTGTGTCTCTCAGGTAATTTCAGAGCATTCTGATGTACAGTTTTAAAATTAAGGCCTTGAAACCAAGGCTATATTGACACTTTTTCAGGCTAGTAAAGGCATATTCTTCTCTTTTTCAGGCTACTCTAAAAAGGAATCCTTACGTTATTCCAGCTTCATTCCAAGTCTGGAGGAGACATTACCTATCCAGTGTGTCTCTCAGGTAATTTCAGAGCATTCTGATGTACGGATTTAAAATTAAGGCCTTGAAACCAAGGCTATATTGACACTTTTTCAGGCTAGTAAAGGCATATTCTTCTCTTTTTCAGGCTACTCTAAAAGGAATCCTTACGTTATTCCAGCTTCATTCCAAGTCTGGAGGAGACATTACCTATCCAGTGTGTCTCTCAGGTAATTTCAGAGCATTCTGATGTACAGTTTTAAAATTAAGGCCTTGAAACCAAGGCTATATTGACACTTTTTCAGGCTAGTAAAGGCATATTCTTCTCTTTTTCAGGCTACTCTAAAAAGGAATCCTTACGTTATTCCAGCTTCATTCCAAGTCTGGAGGAGACATTACCTATCCAGTGTGTCTCTCAGGTAATTTCAGAGCATTCTGATGTACGGATTTAAAATTAAGGCCTTGAAACCAAGGCTATATTGACACTTTTTCAGGCTAGTAAAGGCATATTCTTCTCTTTTTCAGGCTACTCTAAAAAGGAATCCTTACGTTATTCCAGCTTCATTCCAAGTCTGGAGGAGACATTACCTATCCAGTGTGTCTCTCAGGTAATTTCAGAGCATTCTGATGTACAGTTTTAAAATTAAGGCCTTGAAACCAAGGCTATATTGACACTTTTTCAGGCTAGTAAAGGCATATTCTTCTCTTTTTCAGGCTACTCTAAAAAGGAATCCTTACGTTATTCCAGCTTCATTCCAAGTCTGGAGGAGACATTACCTATCCAGTGTGTCTCTCAGGTAATTTCAGAGCATTCTGATGTACGGTTTTAAAATTAAGGCCTTGAAACCAAGGCTATATTGACACTTTTTCAGGCTAGTAAAGGCATATTCTTCTCTTTTTCAGGCTACTCTAAAAGGAATCCTTACGTTATTCCAGCTTCATTCCAAGTCTGGAGGAGACATTACCTATCCAGTGTGTCTCTCAGGTAATTTCAGAGCATTCTGATGTACGGATTTAAAATTAAGGCCTTGAAACCAAGGCTATATTGACACTTTTTCAGGCTAGTAAAGGCATATTCTTCTCTTTTTCAGGCTACTCTAAAAAGGAATCCTTACGTTATTCCAGCTTCATTCCAAGTCTGGAGGAGACATTACCTATCCAGTGTGTCTCTCAGGTAATTTCAGAGCATTCTGATGTACAGATTTAAAATTAAGGCCTTGAAACCAAGGCTATATTGACACTTTTTCAGGCTAGTAAAGGCATATTCTTCTCTTTTTCAGGCTACTCTAAAAAGGAATCCTTACGTTATTCCAGCTTCATTCCAAGTCTGGAGGAGACATTACCTATCCAGTGTGTCTCTCAGGTAATTTCAGAGCATTCTGATGTACAGATTTAAAATTAAGGCCTTGAAACCAAGGCTATATTGACACTTTTTCAGGCTAGTAAAGGCATATTCTTCTCTTTTTCAGGCTACTCTAAAAAGGAATCCTTACGTTATTCCAGCTTCATTCCAAGTCTGGAGGAGACATTACCTATCCAGTGTGTCTCTCAGGTAATTTCAGAGCATTCTGATGTACAGATTTAAAATTAAGGCCTTGAAACCAAGGCTATATTGACACTTTTTCAGGCTAGTAAAGGCATATTCTTCTCTTTTTCAGGCTACTCTAAAAAGGAATCCTTACGTTATTCCAGCTTCATTCCAAGTCTGGAGGAGACATTACCTATCCAGTGTGTCTCTCAGGTAATTTCAGAGCATTCTGATGTACGTTTTAAAATTAAGGCCTTGAAACCAAGGCTATATTGACACTTTTTCAGGCTAGTAAAGGCATATTCTTCTCTTTTTCAGGCTACTCTAAAAAGGAATCCTTACGTTATTCCAGCTTCATTCCAAGTCTGGAGGAGACATTACCTATCCAGTGTGTCTCTCAGGTAATTTCAGAGCATTCTGATGTACAGTTTTAAAATTAAGGCCTTGAAACCAAGGCTATATTGACACTTTTTCAGGCTAGTAAAGGCATATTCTTCTCTTTTTCAGGCTACTCTAAAAGGAATCCTTACGTTATTCCAGCTTCATTCCAAGTCTGGAGGAGACATTACCTATCCAGTGTGTCTCTCAGGTAATTTCAGAGCATTCTGATGTACGGATTTAAAATTAAGGCCTTGAAACCAAGGCTATATTGACACTTTTTCAGGCTAGTAAAGGCATATTCTTCTCTTTTTCAGAAGGCATATTCTTCTCTTTTTCAGGCTACTCTAAAAAGAATCCTTACGTTATTCCAGCTTCATTCCAAGTCTGGAGGAGACATTACCTATCCAGTGTGTCTCTCAGGTAATTTCAGAGCATTCTGATGTACGTTTTAAAATTAAGGCCTTGAAACCAAGGCTATATTGACACTTTTTCAGGCTAGTAAAGGCATATTCTTCTCTTTTTCAGGCTACTCTAAAAAGGAATCCTTACGTTATTCCAGCTTCATTCCAAGTCTGGAGGAGACATTACCTATCCAGTGTGTCTCTCAGGTAATTTCAGAGCATTCTGATGTACAGATTTAAAATTAAGGCCTTGAAACCAAGGCTATATTGACACTTTTTCAGGCTAGTAAAGGCATATTCTTCTCTTTTTCAGGCTACTCTAAAAAGGAATCCTTACGTTATTCCAGCTTCATTCCAAGTCTGGAGGAGACATTACCTATCCAGTGTGTCTCTCAGGTAATTTCAGAGCATTCTGATGTACAGTTTTAAAATTAAGGCCTTGAAACCAAGGCTATATTGACACTTTTTCAGGCTAGTAAAGGCATATTCTTCTCTTTTTCAGGCTACTCTAAAAGGAATCCTTACGTTATTCCAGCTTCATTCCAAGTCTGGAGGAGACATTACCTATCCAGTGTGTCTCTCAGGTAATTTCAGAGCATTCTGATGTACATTTTAAAATTAAGGCCTTGAAACCAAGGCTATATTGACACTTTTTCAGGCTAGTAAAGGCATATTCTTCTCTTTTTCAGGCTACTCTAAAAAGGAATCCTTACGTTATTCCAGCTTCATTCCAAGTCTGGGGGAGACATTACCTATCCAGTGTGTCTCTCAGGTAATTTCAGAGCATTCTGATGTACAGTTTTAAAATTAAGGCCTTGAAACCAAGGCTATATTGACACTTTTTCAGGCTAGTAAAGGCATATTCTTCTCTTTTTCAGGCTACTCTAAAAAGGAATCCTTACGTTATTCCAGCTTCATTCCAAGTCTGGAGGAGACATTACCTATCCAGTGTGTCTCTCAGGTAATTTCAGAGCATTCTGATGTACAGATTTAAAATTAAGGCCTTGAAACCAAGGCTATATTGACACTTTTTCAGGCTAGTAAAGGCATATTCTTCTCTTTTTCAGGCTACTCTAAAAGGAATCCTTACGTTATTCCAGCTTCATTCCAAGTCTGGAGGAGACATTACCTATCCAGTGTGTCTCTCAGGTAATTTCAGAGCATTCTGATGTACAGTTTTAAAATTAAGGCCTTGAAACCAAGGCTATATTGACACTTTTTCAGGCTAGTAAAGGCATATTCTTCTCTTTTTCAGGCTACTCTAAAAGGAATCCTGACGTTATTCCAGCTTCATTCCAAGTCTGGAGGAGACATTACCTATCCAGTGTGTCTCTCAGGTAATTTCAGAGCATTCTGATGTACGGATTTAAAATTAAGGCCTTGAAACCAAGGCTATATTGACACTTTTTCAGGCTAGTAAAGGCATATTCTTCTCTTTTTCAGAAGGCATATTCTTCTCTTTTTCAGGCTACTCTAAAAAGGAATCCTTACGTTATTCCAGCTTCATTCCAAGTCTGGGGAGACATCACCTATCCAGTGTGTCTCTCAGGTAATTTCAGAGCATTCTGATGTACAGTTTTAAAATTAAGGCCTTGAAACCAAGGCTATATTGACACTTTTTCAGGCTAGTAAAGGCATATTCTTCTCTTTTTCAGGCTACTCTAAATAGGAATCCTTACGTTATTCCAGCTTCATTCCAAGTCTGGAGGAGACATTACCTATCCAGTGTGTCTCTCAGGTAATTTCAGAGCATTCTGATGTACGGTTTAAAATTAAGGCCTTGAAACCAAGGCTATATTGACACTTTTTCAGGCTAGTAAAGGCATATTCTTCTCTTTTTCAGGCTACTCTAAAAAGGAATCCTTACGTTATTCCAGCTTCATTCCAAGTCTGGAGGAGACATTACCTATCCAGTGTGTCTCTCAGGTAATTTCAGAGCATTCTGATGTACAGATTTAAAATTAAGGCCTTGAAACCAAGGCTATATTGACACTTTTTCAGGCTAGTAAAGGCATATTCTTCTCTTTTTCAGGCTACTCTAAAAAGGAATCCTTACGTTATTCCAGCTTCATTCCAAGTCTGGAGGAGACATTACCTATCCAGTGTGTCTCTCAGGTAATTTCAGAGCATTCTGATGTACAGTTTTAAAATTAAGGCCTTGAAACCAAGGCTATATTGACACTTTTTCAGGCTAGTAAAGGCATATTCTTCTCTTTTTCAGGCTACTCTAAAAAGGAATCCTTACGTTATTCCAGCTTCATTCCAAGTCTGGAGGAGACATTACCTATCCAGTGTGTCTCTCAGGTAATTTCAGAGCATTCTGATGTACGGATTTAAAATTAAGGCCTTGAAACCAAGGCTATATTGACACTTTTTCAGGCTAGTAAAGGCATATTCTTCTCTTTTTCAGAAGGCATATTCTTCTCTTTTTCAGGCTACTCTAAAAAGGAATCCTTACGTTATTCCAGCTTCATTCCAAGTCTGGAGGAGACATTACCTATCCAGTGTGTCTCTCAGGTAATTTCAGAGCATTCTGATGTACAGTTTTAAAATTAAGGCCTTGAAACCAAGGCTATATTGACACTTTTTCAGGCTAGTAAAGGCATATTCTTCTCTTTTTCAGGCTACTCTAAAAAGGAATCCTTACGTTATTCCAGCTTCATTCCAAGTCTGGAGGAGACATTACCTATCCAGTGTGTCTCTCAGGTAATTTCAGAGCATTCTGATGTACAGTTTTAAAATTAAGGCCTTGAAACCAAGGCTATATTGACACTTTTTCAGGCTAGTAAAGGCATATTCTTCTCTTTTTCAGGCTACTCTAAAAAGGAATCCTTACGTTATTCCAGCTTCATTCCAAGTCTGGAGGAGACATTACCTATCCAGTGTGTCTCTCAGGTAATTTCAGAGCATTCTGATGTACAGATTTAAAATTAAGGCCTTGAAACCAAGGCTATATTGACACTTTTTCAGGCTAGTAAAGGCATATTCTTCTCTTTTTCAGGCTACTCTAAAAAGGAATCCTTACGTTATTCCAGCTTCATTCCAAGTCTGGAGGAGACATTACCTATCCAGTGTGTCTCTCAGGTAATTTCAGAGCATTCTGATGTACAGTTTTAAAATTAAGGCCTTGAAACCAAGGCTATATTGACACTTTTTCAGGCTAGTAAAGGCATATTCTTCTCTTTTTCAGGCTACTCTAAAAAGGAATCCTTACGTTATTCCAGCTTCATTCCAAGTCTGGAGGAGACATTACCTATCCAGTGTGTCTCTCAGGTAATTTCAGAGCATTCTGATGTACAGATTTAAAATTAAGGCCTTGAAACCAAGGCTATATTGACACTTTTTCAGGCTAGTAAAGGCATATTCTTCTCTTTTTCAGGCTACTCTAAAAGGAATCCTTACGTTATTCCAGCTTCATTCCAAGTCTGGAGGAGACATTACCTATCCAGTGTGTCTCTCAGGTAATTTCAGAGCATTCTGATGTACAGTTTTAAAATTAAGGCCTTGAAACCAAGGCTATATTGACACTTTTTCAGGCTAGTAAAGGCATATTCTTCTCTTTTTCAGGCTACTCTAAAAGGAATCCTTACGTTATTCCAGCTTCATTCCAAGTCTGGAGGAGACATTACCTATCCAGTGTGTCTCTCAGGTAATTTCAGAGCATTCTGATGTACAGTTTAAAATTAAGGCCTTGAAACCAAGGCTATATTGACACTTTTTCAGGCTAGTAAAGGCATATTCTTCTCTTTTTCAGGCTACTCTAAAAAGGAATCCTTACGTTATTCCAGCTTCATTCCAAGTCTGGAGGAGACATTACCTATCCAGTGTGTCTCTCAGGTAATTTCAGAGCATTCTGATGTACAGATTTAAAATTAAGGCCTTGAAACCAAGGCTATATTGACACTTTTTCAGGCTAGTAAAGGCATATTCTTCTCTTTTTCAGGCTACTCTAAAAAGGAATCCTTACGTTATTCCAGCTTCATTCCAAGTCTGGGGAGACATTACCTATCCAGTGTGTCTCTCAGGTAATTTCAGAGCATTCTGATGTACAGTTTAAAATTAAGGCCTTGAAACCAAGGCTATATTGACACTTTTTCAGGCTAGTAAAGGCATATTCTTCTCTTTTTCAGGCTACTCTAAAAGGAATCCTTACGTTATTCCAGCTTCATTCCAAGTCTGGAGGAGACATTACCTATCCAGTGTGTCTCTCAGGTAATTTCAGAGCATTCTGATGTACAGATTTAAAATTAAGGCCTTGAAACCAAGGCTATATTGACACTTTTTCAGGCTAGTAAAGGCATATTCTTCTCTTTTTCAGGCTACTCTAAAAGGAATCCTTACGTTATTCCAGCTTCATTCCAAGTCTGGAGGAGACATTACCTATCCAGTGTGTCTCTCAGGTAATTTCAGAGCATTCTGATGTACGGATTTAAAATTAAGGCCTTGAAACCAAGGCTATATTGACACTTTTTCAGGCTAGTAAAGGCATATTCTTCTCTTTTTCAGAAGGCATATTCTTCTCTTTTTCAGGCTACTCTAAAAAGGAATCCTTACGTTATTCCAGCTTCATTCCAAGTCTGGAGGAGACATTACCTATCCAGTGTGTCTCTCAGGTAATTTCAGAGCATTCTGATGTACAGTTTTAAAATTAAGGCCTTGAAACCAAGGCTATATTGACACTTTTTCAGGCTAGTAAAGGCATATTCTTCTCTTTTTCAGGCTACTCTAAAAAGGAATCCTTACGTTATTCCAGCTTCATTCCAAGTCTGGAGGAGACATTACCTATCCAGTGTGTCTCTCAGGTAATTTCAGAGCATTCTGATGTACAGATTTAAAATTAAGGCCTTGAAACCAAGGCTATATTGACACTTTTTCAGGCTAGTAAAGGCATATTCTTCTCTTTTTCAGGCTACTCTAAAAAGGAATCCTTACGTTATTCCAGCTTCATTCCAAGTCTGGAGGAGACATTACCTATCCAGTGTGTCTCTCAGGTAATTTCAGAGCATTCTGATGTACGTTTAAAATTAAGGCCTTGAAACCAAGGCTATATTGACACTTTTTCAGGCTAGTAAAGGCATATTCTTCTCTTTTTCAGGCTACTCTAAAAGGAATCCTTACGTTATTCCAGCTTCATTCCAAGTCTGGAGGAGACATTACCTATCCAGTGTGTCTCTCAGGTAATTTCAGAGCATTCTGATGTACGGATTTAAAATTAAGGCCTTGAAACCAAGGCTATATTGACACTTTTTCAGGCTAGTAAAGGCATATTCTTCTCTTTTTCAGAAGGCATATTCTTCTCTTTTTCAGGCTACTCTAAAAAGGAATCCTTACGTTATTCCAGCTTCATTCCAAGTCTGGGGGAGACATCACCTATCCAGTGTGTCTCTCAGGTAATTTCAGAGCATTCTGATGTACAGTTTAAAATTAAGGCCTTGAAACCAAGGCTATATTGACACTTTTTCAGGCTAGTAAAGGCATATTCTTCTCTTTTTCAGGCTACTCTAAAAGGAATCCTTACGTTATTCCAGCTTCATTCCAAGTCTGGAGGAGACATTACCTATCCAGTGTGTCTCTCAGGTAATTTCAGAGCATTCTGATGTACGGATTTAAAATTAAGGCCTTGAAACCAAGGCTATATTGACACTTTTTCAGGCTAGTAAAGGCATATTCTTCTCTTTTTCAGGCTACTCTAAAAGGAATCCTTACGTTATTCCAGCTTCATTCCAAGTCTGGAGGAGACATTACCTATCCAGTGTGTCTCTCAGGTAATTTCAGAGCATTCTGATGTACAGTTTTAAAATTAAGGCCTTGAAACCAAGGCTATATTGACACTTTTTCAGGCTAGTAAAGGCATATTCTTCTCTTTTTCAGGCTACTCTAAATAGGAATCCTGACGTTATTCCAGCTTAATTCCAAGTCTGGAGGAGACATTACCTATCCAGTGTGTCTCTCAGGTAATTTCAGAGCATTCTGATGTACGGATTTAAAATTAAGGCCTTGAAACCAAGGCTATATTGACACTTTTTCAGGCTAGTAAAGGCATTTTCCTCTCTTTTTCAGAAGGCATATTTTTCTCTTTTTCAGGCTACTCTAAAAAGGAATCCTTACGTTATTCCAGCTTCATTCCAAGTCTGGAGGAGACATTACCTATCCAGTGTGTCTCTCAGGTAATTTCAGAGCATTCTAATGTACTAATTTAAAATTAAGGCCTTGAAACCAAGGCTATATTGACACTTTTTCAGGCTAGTAAAGGCATATTCTTCTCTTTTTCAGAAGGCATATTCTTCTCTTTTTCAGGCTACTCTAAAAAGGAATCCTTACGTTATTCCAGCTTCATTCCAAGTCTGGGGGAGACATCACCTATCCAGTGTGTCTCTCAGGTAATTTCAGAGCATTCTGATGTACAGTTTTAAAATTAAGGCCTTGAAACCAAGGCTATATTGACACTTTTTCAGGCTAGTAAAGGCATATTCTTCTCTTTTTCAGGTTACTCTAAATAGGAATCCTGACGTTATTCCAGCTTAATTCCAAGTCTGGAGGAGACATTACCTATCCAGTGTGTCTCTCAGGTAATTTCAGAGCATTCTGATGTACGGATTTAAAATTAAGGCCTTGAAACCAAGGCTATATTGACACTTTTTCAGGCTAGTAAAGGCATATTCTTCTCTTTTTCAGAAGGCATATTCTTCTCTTTTTCAGGCTACTCTAAAAAGGAATCCTTACGTTATTCCAGCTTCATTCCAAGTCTGGAGGAGACATTACCCATCCAGTGTGTCTCTCAGGTAATTTCAGAGCATTCTGATGTACGGATTTAAAATTAAGGCCTTGAAACCAAGGCTATATTGACACTTTTTCAGGCTAGTAAAGGCATATTCTTCTCTTTTTCAGAAGGCATATTCTTCTTTTTAAGGCTACTCTAAAAAGGAATCCTTACGTTATTCCAGCTTCATTCCAAGTCTGGGGGAGACATCACCTATCCAGTGTGTCTCTCAGGTAATTTCAGAGCATTCTGATGTACAGTTTTAAAATTAAGGCCTTGAAACCAAGGCTATATTGACACTTTTTCAGGCTAGTAAAGGCATATTCTTCTCTTTTTCAGGCTACTCTAAAAAGGAATCCTTACGTTATTCCAGCTTCATTCCAAGTCTGGAGGAGACATTACCTATCCAGTGTGTCTCTCAGGTAATTTCAGAGCATTCTGATGTACGGATTTAAAATTAAGGCCTTGAAACCAAGGCTATATTGACACTTTTTCAGGCTAGTAAAGGCATATTCTTCTCTTTTTCAGGCTACTCTAAAAGGAATCCTTACGTTATTCCAGCTTCATTCCAAGTCTGGAGGAGACATTACCTATCCAGTGTGTCTCTCAGGTAATTTCAGAGCATTCTGATGTACGGATTTAAAATAAGGCCTTGAAACCAAGGCTATATTGACACTTTTTCAGGCTAGTAAAGGCATATTCTTCTCTTTTTCAGGCTACTCTAAAAGGAATCCTTACGTTATTCCAGCTTCATTCCAAGTCTGGAGGAGACATTACCTATCCAGTGTGTCTCTCAGGTAATTTCAGAGCATTCTGATGTACGGTTTTAAAATTAAGGCCTTGAAACCAAGGCTATATTGACACTTTTTCAGGCTAGTAAAGGCATATTCTTCTCTTTTTCAGGTTACTCTAAAAAGGAATCCTGACGTTATTCCAGCTTCATTCCAAGTCTGGAGGAGACATTACCTATCCAGTGTGTCTCTCAGGTAATTTCAGAGCATTCTGATGTACGGATTTAAAATTAAGGCCTTGAAACCAAGGCTATATTGACACTTTTTCAGGCTAGTAAAGGCATATTCTTCTCTTTTTCAGAAGGCATATTTTTCTCTTTTTCAGGCTACTCTAAAAGGAATCCTTACGTTATTCCAGCTTCATTCCAAGTCTGGAGGAGACATTACCTATCCAGTGTGTCTCTCAGGTAATTTCAGAGCATTCTGATGTACAGTTTAAAATTAAGGCCTTGAAACCAAGGCTATATTGACACTTTTTCAGGCTAGTAAAGGCATATTCTTCTCTTTTCAGAAGGCATATTCTTCTCTTTTTCAGGCTACTCTAAAAAGGAATCCTTACGTTATTCCAGCTTCATTCCAAGTCTGGGGGAGACATCACCTATCCAGTGTGTCTCTCAGGTAATTTCAGAGCATTCTGATGTACAGTTTTAAAATTAAGGCCTTGAAACCAAGGCTATATTGACACTTTTTCAGGCTAGTAAAGGCATATTCTTCTCTTTTTCAGGTTACTCTAAAAAGGAATCCTGACGTTATTCCAGCTTCATTCCAAGTCTGGAGGAGACATTACCTATCCAGTGTGTCTCTCAGGTAATTTCAGAGCATTCTATGTACAGATTTAAAATTAAGGCCTTGAAACCAAGGCTATATTGACACTTTTTCAGGCTAGTAAAGGCATATTCTTCTCTTTTTCAGAAGGCATATTCTTCTCTTTTTCAGGCTACTCTAAAAAGGAATCCTTACGTTATTCCAGCTTCATTCCAAGTCTGGAGGAGACATTACCTATCCAGTGTGTCTCTCAGGTAATTTCAGAGCATTCTGATGTACAGATTTAAAATTAAGGCCTTGAAACCAAGGCTATATTGACACTTTTTCAGGCTAGTAAAGGCATATTCTTCTCTTTTTCAGAAGGCATATTCTTCTCTTTTTCAGGCTACTCTAAAAGGAATCCTTACGTTATTCCAGCTTCATTCCAAGTCTGGAGGAGACATTACCTATCCAGTGTGTCTCTCAGGTAATTTCAGAGCATTCTAATGTACGGATTTAAAATTAAGGCCTTGAAACCAAGGCTATATTGACACTTTTTCAGGCTAGTAAAGGCATATTCTTCTCTTTTTCAGAAGGCATATTCTTCTCTTTTTAAGGCTACTCTAAAAGGAATCCTTACGTTATTCCAGCTTCATTCCAAGTCTGGGGAGACATCACCTATCCAGTGTGTCTCTCAGGTAATTTCAGAGCATTCTGATGTACAGTTTTAAAATTAAGGCCTTGAAACCAAGGCTATATTGACACTTTTTCAGGCTAGTAAAGGCATATTCTTCTCTTTTTCAGGCTACTCTAAAAAGGAATCCTTACGTTATTCCAGCTTCATTCCAAGTCTGGAGGAGACATTACCTATCCAGTGTGTCTCTCAGGTAATTTCAGAGCATTCTGATGTACGGATTTAAAATTAAGGCCTTGAAACCAAGGCTATATTGACACTTTTTCAGGCTAGTAAAGGCATATTCTTCTCTTTTTCAGGCTACTCTAAAAGGAATCCTTACGTTATTCCAGCTTCATTCCAAGTCTGGAGGAGACATTACCTATCCAGTGTGTCTCTCAGGTAATTTCAGAGCATTCTGATGTACGGATTTAAAATTAAGGCCTTGAAACCAAGGCTATATTGACACTTTTTCAGGCTAGTAAAGGCATATTCTTCTCTTTTTCAGGCTACTCTAAAAGGAATCCTTACGTTATTCCAGCTTCATTCCAAGTCTGGAGGAGACATTACCTATCCAGTGTGTCTCTCAGGTAATTTCAGAGCATTCTGATGTACAGTTTTAAAATTAAGGCCTTGAAACCAAGGCTATATTGACACTTTTTCAGGCTAGTAAAGGCATATTCTTCTCTTTTTTCAGGTTACTCTAAATAGGAATCCTGACGTTATTCCAGCTTAATTCCAAGTCTGGAGGAGACATTACCTATCCAGTGTGTCTCTCAGGTAATTTCAGAGCATTCTGATGTACGGATTTAAAATTAAGGCCTTGAAACCAAGGCTATATTGACACTTTTTCAGGCTAGTAAAGGCATATTCTTCTCTTTTTCAGAAGGCATATTTTTCTCTTTTTCAGGCTACTCTAAAAAGGAATCCTTACGTTATTCCAGCTTCATTCCAAGTCTGGAGGAGACATCACCTATCCAGTGTGTCTCTCAGGTAATTTCAGAGCATTCTGATGTACAGTTTTAAAATTAAGGCCTTGAAACCAAGGCTATATTGACACTTTTTAGGCTAGTAGGCATATTCTTCTCTTTTTCAGAAGGCATATTCTTCTCTTTTTCAGGCTACTCTAAAAGGAATCCTTACGTTATTCCAGCTTCATTCCAAGTCTGGGGAGACATTACCTATCCAGTGTGTCTCTCAGGTAATTTCAGAGCATTCTGATGTACAGTTTTAAAATTAAGGCCTTGAAACCAAGGCTATATTGACACTTTTTCAGGCTAGTAAAGGCATATTCTTCTCTTTTTCAGGTTACTCTAAATAGGAATCCTGACGTTATTCCAGCTTAATTCCAAGTCTGGAGGAGACATTACCTATCCAGTGTGTCTCTCAGGTAATTTCAGAGCATTCTAATGTACAGATTTAAAATTAAGGCCTTGAAACCAAGGCTATATTGACACTTTTTCAGGCTAGTAAAGGCATATTCTTCTCTTTTTCAGAAGGCATATTCTTCTCTTTTTCAGGCTACTCTAAAAAGGAATCCTTACGTTATTCCAGCTTCATTCCAAGTCTGAGGAGACATTACCTTTCCAGTGTGTCTCTCAGGTAATTTCAGAGCATTCTGATGTACGGATTTAAAATTAAGGCCTTGAAACCAAGGCTATATTGACACTTTTTCAGGCTAGTAAAGGCATTTTCTTCTCTTTTTCAGAAGGCATATTTTTCTCTTTTTCAGGCTACTCTAAAAAGGAATCCTTACGTTATTCCAGCTTCATTCCAAGTCTGGAGGAGACATTACCCATCCAGTGTGTCTCTCAGGTAATTTCAGAGCATTCTAATGTACGGATTTAAAATTAAGGCCTTGAAACCAAGGCTATATTGACACTTTTTTAGGCTAGTAAAGGCATATTCTTCTCTTTTTCAGAAGGCTATTCTTCTCTTTTAAGGCTACTCTAAAAGGAATCCTTACGTTATTCCAGCTTCATTCCAAGTCTGGGGAGACATCACCTATCCAGTGTGTCTCTCAGGTAATTTCAGAGCATTCTGATGTACAGATTTAAAATTAAGGCCTTGAAACCAAGGCTATATTGACACTTTTTCAGGCTAGTAAAGGCATATTCTTCTCTTTTTCAGGCTACTCTAAAAAGGAATCCTTACGTTATTCCAGCTTCATTCCAAGTCTGGAGGAGACATTACCTATCCAGTGTGTCTCTCAGGTAATTTCAGAGCATTCTAATGTACGGATTTAAAATTAAGGCCTTGAAACCAAGGCTATATTGACACTTTTTCAGGCTAGTAAAGGCATATTCTTCTCTTTTTCAGAAGGCATATTCTTCTCTTTTTCAGGCTACTCTAAAAAGGAATCCTTACGTTATTCCAGCTTCATTCCAAGTCTGGGGGAGACATCACCTATCCAGTGTGTCTCTCAGGTAATTTCAGAGCATTCTGATGTACAGTTTTAAATTAAGGCCTTGAAACCAAGGCTATATTGACACTTTTTCAGGCTAGTAAAGGCATATTCTTCTCTTTTTCAGGCTACTCTAAAAAGGAATCCTACGTTATTCCAGCTTCATTCCAAGTCTGGAGGAGACATTACCTATCCAGTGTGTCTCTCAGGTAATTTCAGAGCATTCTGATGTACAGATTTAAAATAAGGCCTTGAAACCAAGGCTATATTGACACTTTTTCAGGCTAGTAAAGGCATATTCTTCTCTTTTTCAGGCTACTCTAAAAAGGAATCCTTACGTTATTCCAGCTTCATTCCAAGTCTGGAGGAGACATCACCTATCCAGTGTGTCTCTCAGGTAATTTCAGAGCATTCTGATGTACAGTTTTAAAATTAAGGCCTTGAAACCAAGGCTATATTGACACTTTTTCAGGCTAGTAAAGGCATATTCTTCTCTTTTTCAGGTTACTCTAAATAGGAATCCTGACGTTATTCCAGCTTCATTCCAAGTCTGGAGGAGACATCACCTATCCAGTGTGTCTCTCAGGTAATTTCAGAGCATTCTGATGTACAGATTTAAATTAAGGCCTTGAAACCAAGGCTATATTGACACTTTTTCAGGCTAGTAAAGGCATTTTCTTCTCTTTTTCAGAAGGCATATTCTTCTCTTTTTCAGGCTACTCTAAAAAGGAATCCTTACGTTATTCCAGCTTCATTCCAAGTCTGGAGGAGACATTACCATCCAGTGTGTCTCTCAGGTAATTTCAGAGCATTAATGTACGGATTTAAAATTAAGGCCTTGAAACCAAGGCTATATTGACACTTTTTAGGCTAGTAAAGGCATATTCTTCTCTTTTCAAAGGCATATTCTTCTCTTTTTAGGCTACTCTAAAAAGGAATCCTTACGTTATTCCAGCTTCATTCCAAGTCTGGGGGAGACATTACCTATCCAGTGTGTCTCTCAGGTAATTTCAGAGCATTCTGATGTACGATTTAAAATTAAGGCCTTGAAACCAAGGCTATATTGACACTTTTTCAGGCTAGTAAAGGCATATTCTTCTCTTTTTCAGGCTACTCTAAAAGGAATCCTTACGTTATTCCAGCTTCATTCCAAGTCTGGAGGAGACATTACCTATCCAGTGTGTCTCTCAGGTAATTTCAGAGCATTCTATGTACGGATTTAAAATTAAGGCCTTGAAACCAAGGCTATATTGACACTTTTTCAGGCTAGTAAAGGCATATTCTTCTCTTTTTCAGGCTACTCTAAAAAGGAATCCTTACGTTATTCCAGCTTCATTCCAAGTCTGGAGGAGACATCACCTATCCAGTGTGTCTCTCAGGTAATTTCAGAGCATTCTGATGTACAGTTTTAAAATTAAGGCCTTGAAACCAAGGCTATATTGACACTTTTTCAGGCTAGTAAAGGCATATTCTTCTCTTTTTCAGGCTACTCTAAATAGGAATCCTGACGTTATTCCAGCTTATTCCAAGTCTGGAGGAGACATTACCTATCCAGTGTGTCTCTCAGGTAATTTCAGAGCATTCTGATGTACGGATTTAAAATTAAGGCCTTGAAACCAAGGCTATATTGACACTTTTTCAGGCTAGTAAAGGCATATTCTTCTCTTTTTCAGAGGCATATTTTTCTCTTTTTCAGCTACTCTAAAAGGAATCCTTACGTTATTCCAGCTTCATTCCAAGTCTGGGGAGACATTACCTATCCAGTGTGTCTCTCAGTAATTTCAGAGCATTCTGATGTACAGTTTTAAAATTAAGGCCTTGAAACCAAGGCTATATTGAACACTTTTTCAGGCTAGTAAAGGCAATTCTTCTCTCTTTTCAGAGTATATTCTTCTCTTTTTCAGGCTACTCTAAAAGGAATCCTGACGTTTATTCCAGCTTATTCCAAGTCTGGAGGAGACATCACCTATCCAGTGTTTCTCTCAGGTAATTTCAGAGCATTCTGATGTACAGTTTTAAAATAAGGCCTTGAAACCAAGGCTATATTGAGACTTTTTCAGGCTAGTAAAGGCATATTCTTCTCTTTTTCTTCAGGCTACTCTAAATAGGAATCCTGACGTTATTCCCGCTTCATTCCAAGTCTGGAGGACATTACCCATCCAGTGTTTCTCTCAGGTAAGTTCAGAGTATTCTGATGTACGGATTTAAAATTAAGGCCTTGAAACCAAGGCTATATTGAAGACTTTTTCAGGCTAGTAAGGCATATTCTTCTCTTTTTCAGGTTACTCTAAATAGGAATCCTGACGTTTATTCCAGCTTAATTCCAATCTGGAGAGACATACCTATCCAGTGTGTCTCTCAGGTAATTTCCGAGCATTCTGATGTACAGATTTAAAATTAAGGCCTTGAAACCAAGGCTAATATTGACACTTTTTCAGGCTAGTAAAGGCATATTCTTCTCTTTTTCAGGCTACTCTAAAATAGGAATCCTGACGTTATTCCAGCTTCATTCCAAGTCTGGAGGAGACATTACCTATCCAGTGTGTCTCTCAGGTAATTTCAGAGCATTCTGATGTACAGTTTTAAAATAAGGCCTTGAAACCAAGGCTATATTGAGACTTTTTCAGGCTAGTAAAGGCATATTCTTCTCTTTTTCAGAAGGCATATTCTTCTCTTTTTCAGGCTACTCTAAAAAGGAATCCTGACGTTATTCCAGCTTCATTCCCAGTCTGGAGGAGACATCACCTATCCAGTTTGTTCTCTCAGTAATTTCAGAGCATTCTGATGTACGGTTTTAAAATTAAGGCCTTGAACCAAGGCTATATTGAGACTTTTTCAGGCTAGTAAAGGCATATTCTTCTCTTTTTTTCAGGTTACTCTAAATAGGAATCCTGACGTTATTCCAGCTTAATGCCAAGTCTGGAGGAGACATTACCTATCCAGTGTGTCTCAGGTAATTTCAGAGCATTCTGATGTACGGATTTAAAAATAAGGCCTTGAAACCAAGGCTATATTGACACTTTTTCAGGCTAGTAAAGGCATATTCTTCTCTTTTTCAGAAGGCATATCTTCTCTTTTTCAGGCTACTCTAAAAAGGAATCCTTACGTTATTCCAGCTTCATTCCAAGTCTGGAGGAGACATACCTATCCAGTGTGTCTCTCAGGTAATTTCAGAGCATTCTGATGTACGGATTTAAAATTAAGGCCTTGAAACCAAGGCTATATTGACACTTTTTCAGGCTAGTAAAGGCATATTCTTCTCTTTTTCAGGCTACTCTAAATAGGAATCCTTACGTTATTCCAGCTTCATTCCAAGTCTGGAGGAGACATTCACCTATCCATGTGTCTCTCAGGTAATTTCAGAGCATTCTGATGTACGATTTAAAATTAAGGCCTTGAAACCAAGGCTATATTGACACTTTTTCAGGCTAGTAAAGGCATATTCTTCTCTTTTTCAGAAGGCATATTCTTCTCTTTTTCAGGCTACTCTAAAAAGAATCCTTACGTTATTCCAGCTTCATTCCAAGTCTGGAGGAGACATCACCTATCCAGTGTGTCTCTCAGGTAATTTCAGAGCATTCTGATGTACCGTTTTAAAATTAAGGCCTTGAAACCAAGGCTATATTGACACTTTTTCAGGCTAGTAAAGGCATATTCTTCTCTTTTTCAGAAGGCATACTCTCTAAATAGGAATCCTGACGTTATTCCAGCTTAATTCCAAGTCTGGAGGAGACATTACCTATCCATTGTTTCTCTCAGGTAATTTCAGAGCATTCTGATGTACGGTTTTAAAATAAGGCCTTGAAACCAAGGCTATATTGACACTTTTTCAGGCTAGTAAAGGCATATTCTTCTCTTTTTCAGGCATATTCTTCTAATAAAAAGGAATCCTGACGTTATTCCAGCTTCATTCCAAGTCTGGAGGAGACATACCCATCCAGTGTGTCTCTCAGGTAATTTCAGAGCATTCTGATGTACGGATTTAAAATTAAGGCCTTGAAACCAAGGCTATATTGAGACTTTTTCAGGCTAGTAAAGGCATATTCTTCTCTTTTTCAGGTTACTCTAATAGGAATCCTGACGTTATTCCAGCTTAATTCCAAGTCTGCAGAGACATTACCTATCCAGTGTGTCTCTCAGGTAATTTCAGAGCATTCTGATGTACAGTTTTAAAATTAAGGCCTTGAAACCAAGGCTATATTGACACTTTTTCAGGCTAGTAAAGGCATATTCTTCTCTTTTTCAGGCTACTCTAAATAGGAATCCTGACGTTATTCCAGCTTCATTCCAAGTCTGGAGGAGACATTACCTATCCAGTGTGTCTCTCAGGTAATTTCAGAGCATTCTGATGTACAGTTTTAAAATTAAGGCCTTGAAACCAAGGCTATATTGAGACTTTTTCAGGCTAGTAAAGGCATATTCTTCTCTTTTTCAGGTTACTCTAATAGGAATCCTGACGTTATTCCAGCTTCATTCCAAGTCTGGAGGAGACATTACCTATCCAGTGTGTCTCTCAGGTAATTTCAGAGCATTCTGATGTACGGTTTTAAAATAAGGCCTTGAAACCAAGGCTATATTGAGACTTTTTCAGGCTAGTAAAGGCATATTCTTCTCTTTTTCAGGCTACTCTAAAAAGGAATCCTGACGTTATTCCAGCTTCATTCCAAGTCTGGGGAGACATTACCTATCCAGTGTGTCTCTCAGGTAATTTCAGAGCATTCTGATGTACGGTTTTAAAATTAAGGCCTTGAAACCAAGGCTATATTGACACTTTTTCAGGCTAGTAAAGGCATATTCTTCTCTTTTTCAGAAGCATATTCTTCTCTTTTTCAGGCTACTCTAAAAAGGAATCCTGACGTTATTCCAGCTTCAATTCCAGTCTGCAGGAGACATCACCTATCCAGTGTGTCTCTCAGGTAATTTCAGAGCATTCTGATGTACGGTTTTTAAAATTAAGGCCTTGAAACCAAGGCTATATTGAGACTTTTTCAGGCTAGTAAAGGCATATTCTTCTCTTTTTCAGGCTACTCTAAATAGGAATCCTGACGTTATTCCAGCTTCATTCCAAGTCTGGAGGAGACATTACCTATCCAGTGTTTCTCTCAGGTATTTTCAGAGCATTCTGATGTACAGTTTTAAAATTAAGGCCTTGAAACCAAGGCTATATTGAGACTTTTTCAGGCTAGTAAAGGCATATTCTTCTCTTTTTCAGGCTACTCTAAAAAGGAATCCTGACGTTATTCCAGCTTAATTCCAAGTCTGGAGGAGACATTACCTATCCAGTGTGTCTCTCTCAGGTAATTTCAGAGCATTCTGATGTACAGTTTTAAAATTAAGGCCTTGAAACCAAGGCTATATTGACACTTTTTCAGGCTAGTAAAGGCATATTCTTCTCTTTTTCAGGCTACTCTAAATAGGAATCCTGACGTTATTCCAGCTTAATTCCAAGTCTGGAGGAGACATTACCTATCCAGTGTGTCTCTCAGGTAATTTCAGAGCATTCTGATGTACAGGATTTAAAATTAAGGCCTTGAAACCAAGGCTATATTGACACTTTTTCAGGCTAGTAAAGGCATATTCTTCTCTTTTTCAGAAGGCATATTCTTCTCTTTTTCAGGCTACTCTAAAAGGAATCCTTACGTTATTCCAGCTTAATTCCAAGTCTGGAGGAGACATCACCTATCCATGTGTCTCTCAGGTAATTTCAGAGCATTCTGATGTACAGTTTTAAAATTAAGGCCTTGAAACCAAGGCTATATTGACACTTTTTCAGGCTAGTAAAGGCATATTCTTCTCTTTTTCAGGCTACTCTAAATAGGAATCCTGACGTTATTCCAGCTTCATTCCAAGTCTGGAGGAGACATTACCTATCCAGTGTGTCCCTCAGGTAATTTCAGAGCATTCTGATGTACAGTTTTAAAATTAAGGCCTTGAAACCAAGGCTATATTGACACTTTTTCAGGCTAGTAAAGGCATATTCTTCTCTTTTTCAGGCTACTCTAAATAGGAATCCTGACGTTATTCCAGCTTCATTCCAAGTCTGGAGGAGACATTACCTATCCAGTGTGTCTCTCAGGTAATTTCAGAGCATTCTGATGTACGGTTTTAAAATAAGGCCTTGAAACCAAGGCTATATTGACACTTTTTCAGGCTAGTAAAGGCATATTCTTCTCTTTTTCAGATTTTCTAGGCTACTCTAAAAAGGAATCCTGACGTTATTCCAGCTTCATTCCAAGTCTGGAGGAGACATTACCTATCCAGTGTGTCTCTCAGGTAATTTCAGAGCATTCTGATGTACAGTTTTAAATTAAGGCCTTGAAACCAAGGCTATATTGACACTTTTTCAGGCTAGTAAAGGCATATTCTTCTCTTTTTCAGGCTACTCTAAAAAGGAATCCTGACGTTATTCCAGCTTCATTCCAAGTCTGGAGGAGACATTACCTATCCAGTGTGTCTCTCAGGTAATTTCAGAGCATTCTGATGTACGTTTTTAAAATTAAGGCCTTGAAACCAAGGCTATATTGACACTTTTTCAGGCTAGTAAAGGCATATTCTTCTCTTTTTCAGGGTTACTCTAAATAAGAATCCTGACGTTATTCCAGCTTCATTCCAAGTCTGGAGGAGACATTACCTATCCAGTGTGTCTCTCAGGTAATTTCAGAGCATTCTGATGTACAGTTTTAAAATTAAGGCCTTGAAACCAAGGCTATATTGACACTTTTTCAGGCTAGTAAAGGCATATTCTTCTCTTTTTCAGGTTACTCTAAATAGGAATCCTGACGTTATTCCAGCTTAATTCCAAGTCTGGAGGAGACATTACCTATCCAGTGTGTCTCTCAGGTAATTTCAGAGCATTCTGATGTACGGATTTAAAATTAAGGCCTTGAAACCAAGGCTATATTGACACTTTTTCAGGCTAGTAAAGGCATATTCTTCTCTTTTTCAGGGTATTCTTCTCTTTTTCAGGCTACTCTAGGAATCCTTACGTTATTCCAGCTTCATTCCAAGTCTGGGGAGACATCACCTATCCAGTGTGTCTCTCAGGTAATTTCAGAGCATTCTGATGTACAGTTTTAAAATTAAGGCCTTGAAACCAAGGCTATATTGACACTTTTTCAGGCTAGTAAAGGCATATTCTTCTCTTTTTCAGAAGGCATATTCTTCTCTTTTTCAGGCTACTCTAAAAAGGAATGACGTTATTCCAGCTTCAATTCCAAGTCTGGAGGAGACATCACCTATCCAGTGTGTCTCTCAGGTAATTTCAGAGCATTCTGATGTACGGTTTTAAAATTAAGGCCTTGAAACCAAGGCTATATTGAGACTTTTCAGGCTAGTAAAGGCATATTCTTCTCTTTTTCAGGCTACTCTAATAGGAATCCTGACGTTATTCCAGCTTCATTCCAAGTCTGGAGGAGACATTACCTATCCAGTGTGTCTCTCAGGTAATTTCAGAGCATTCTGATGTACAGATTTAAAATTAAGGCCTTGAAACCAAGGCTATATTGAGACTTTTTCAGGCTAGTAAAGGCATATTCTTCTCTTTTTCAGGTTACTCTAAATAGGAATCCTGACGTTATTCCAGCTTAATTCCAAGTCTGGAGAGACATTACCTATCCAGTGTGTCTCTCAGGTAATTTCAGAGCATTCTGATGTACAGTTTTAAAATAAGGCCTTGAAACCAAGGCTATATTGACACTTTTTCAGGCTAGTAAAGGCATATTCTTCTCTTTTTCAGGCTACTCTAAATAGGAATCCTGACGTTATTCCAGCTTAATTCCAAGTCTGGAGGAGACATTACCTATCCAGTGTGTCTCTCAGGTAATTTCAGAGCATTCTGATGTACGGATTTAAAATTAAGGCCTTGAAACCAAGGCTATATTGACACTTTTTCAGGCTAGTAAAGGCATATTCTTCTCTTTTTCAGAAGGCATATTCTTCTCTTTTTCAGGCTACTCTAAAAAGAATCCTTACGTTATTCCAGCTTCATTCCAGTCTGGGGAGACATCACCTATCCAGTGTGTCTCTCAGGTAATTTCAGAGCATTCTGATGTACAGTTTTAAAATTAAGGCCTTGAAACCAAGGCTATATTGAGACTTTTTCAGGCTAGTAAAGGCATATTCTTCTCTTTTTCAGGCTACTCTAAATAGGAATCCTGACGTTATTCCAGCTTAATGCCAAGTCTGGAGGAGACATTACCTATCCAGTGTGTCTCTCAGGTAATTTCAGAGCATTCTGATGTACGGATTTAAAATAAGGCCTTGAAACCAAGGCTATATTGACACTTTTTCAGGCTAGTAAAGGCATATTCTTCTCTTTTTCAGAAGGCATATTCTTCTCTTTTTCAGGCTACTCTAAAAAGGAATCCTTACGTTATTCCAGCTTCATTCCAAGTCTGGAGGAGACATCACCTATCCAGTGTGTCTCTCAGGTAATTTCAGAGCATTCTGATGTACAGTTTTAAAATTAAGGCCTTGAAACCAAGGCTATATTGACACTTTTTCAGGCTAGTAAAGGCATATTCTTCTCTTTTTCAGAAGGCATATTCTTCTCTTTTTCAGGCTACTCTAAAAAGGA
Organism: Etheostoma spectabile; assembly: GCF_008692095.1. Classification (NCBI taxonomy): domain Eukaryota; kingdom Metazoa; phylum Chordata; class Actinopteri; order Perciformes; family Percidae; genus Etheostoma; species Etheostoma spectabile. The sequence continues at coordinate 61,124 of NW_022603080.1, forward strand.
ATCCTGACGTTATTCCAGCTTAATTCCAAGTCTGCAGGAGACATCACCTATCCAGTGTGTCTCTCAGGTAATTTCAGAGCATTCTGATGTACAGTTTTAAAATGAAGGCCTTGAAACCAAGGCTATATTGAGACTTTTTCAGGCTAGTAAAGGCATATTCTTCTCTTTTTCAGGCTACTCTAAATAGGAATCCTGACGTTATTCCAGCTTCATTCCAAGTCTGGAGGAGACATTACCTATCCAGTGTGTCTCTCAGGTAATTTCAGAGCATTCTGATGTACGGTTTTAAAATTAAGCCTTGAAACCAAGGCTATATTGAGACTTTTTCAGGCTAGTAAAGGCATATTCTTCTCTTTTTCAGGCTACTCTAAATAGGAATCCTGACGTTATTCCAGCTTAATTCCAAGTCTGGAGGAGACATTACCTATCCAGTGTGTCTCTCAGGTAATTTCAGAGCATTCTGATGTACGGATTTAAAATAAGGCCTTGAAACCAAGGCTATATTGACACTTTTTCAGGCTAGTAAAGGCATATTCTTCTCTTTTCAGAAGGCATATTCTTCTCTTTTTCAGGCTACTCTAAAAGGAATCCTTACGTTATTCCAGCTTCATTCCAAGTCTGGGGAGACATCACCTATCCAGTGTGTCTCTCAGGTAATTTCAGAGCATTCTGATGTACAGTTTTAAAATTAAGGCCTTGAAACCAAGGCTATATTGACACTTTTTCAGGCTAGTAAAGGCATATTCTTCTCTTTTTCAGAAGGCATATTCTTCTCTTTTTCAGGCTACTCTAAAAGGAATCCTGACGTTATTCCAGCTTAATTCCAAGTCTGGAGGAGACATTACCTATCCAGTGTGTCTCTCAGGTAATTTCAGAGCATTCTGATGTACGGTTTTAAAATAAGGCCTTGAAACCAAGGCTATATTGACACTTTTTCAGGCTAGTAAAGGCATATTCTTCTCTTTTTCAGAAGGCATATTCTTCTCTTTTTCAGGCTACTCTAAAAAGGAATCCTGACGTTATTCCAGCTTAATTCCAAGTCTGGAGGAGACATCACCTATCCAGTGTGTCTCTCAGGTAATTTCAGAGCATTCTGATGTACAGTTTTAAAATTAAGGCCTTGAAACCAAGGCTATATTGAGACTTTTTCAGGCTAGTAAAGGCATATTCTTCTCTTTTTCAGGCTACTCTAAAAGGAATCCTGACGTTATTCCAGCTTCATTCCAAGTCTGGAGGAGACATTACCTATCCAGTGTGTCTCTCAGGTAATTCAGAGCATTCTGATGTACGGATTTAAAATTAAGGCCTTGAAACCAAGGCTATATTGAGACTTTTTCAGGCTAGTAAAGGCATATTCTTCTCTTTTTCAGGTTACTCTAAATAGAATCCTGACGTTATTCCAGCTTAATTCCAAGTCTGGAGGAGACATTACCTATCCAGTGTGTCTCTCAGGTAATTTCAGAGCATTCTGATGTACAGTTTTAAAATTAAGGCCTTGAAACCAAGGCTATATTGACACTTTTTCAGGCTAGTAAAGGCATATTCTTCTCTTTTTCAGGCTACTCTAAATAGGAATCCTGACGTTATTCCAGCTTAATTCCAAGTCTGGAGGAGACATTACCTATCCAGTGTGTCTCTCAGGTAATTTCAGAGCATTCTGATGTACAGTTTTAAAATTAAGGCCTTGAAACCAAGGCTATATTGACACTTTTTCAGGCTAGTAAAGGCATATTCTTCTCTTTTTCAGAAGGCATATTCTTCTCTTTTTCAGGCTACTCTAAAAAGGAATCCTGACGTTATTCCAGCTTCATTCCAAGTCTGCAGGAGACATCACCTATCCAGTGTGTCTCTCAGGTAATTTCAGAGCATTCTGATGTACAGTTTTAAAATTAAGGCCTTGAAACCAAGGCTATATTGAGACTTTTTCAGGCTAGTAAAGGCATATTCTTCTCTTTTTCAGGCTACTCTAAATAGGAATCCTGACGTTATTCCAGCTTCATTCCAAGTCTGGAGGAGACATTACCCATCCAGTGTGTCTCTCAGGTAATTTCAGAGCATTCTGATGTACAGTTTTAAAATTAAGGCCTTGAAACCAAGGCTATATTGAGACTTTTTCAGGCTAGTAAAGGCATATTCTTCTCTTTTTCAGGTTACTCTAAATAGGAATCCTGACGTTATTCCAGCTTAATGCCAAGTCTGGAGGAGACATTACCTATCCAGTGTGTCTCTCAGGTAATTTCAGAGCATTCTGATGTACGGTTTTAAAATAAGGCCTTGAAACCAAGGCTATATTGACACTTTTTCAGGCTAGTAAAGGCATATTCTTCTCTTTTTCAGGCTACTCTAAAAAGGAATCCTGACGTTATTCCAGCTTCATTCCAAGTCTGGGGAGACATTACCTATCCAGTGTGTCTCTCAGGTAATTTCAGAGCATTCTGATGTACAGTTTTAAAATTAAGGCCTTGAAACCAAGGCTATATTGACACTTTTTCAGGCTAGTAAAGGCATATTCTTCTCTTTTTCAGAAGCATATTCTTCTCTTTTTCAGGCTACTCTAAAAGGAATCCTGACGTTATTCCAGCTTCATTCCAAGTCTGGAGGAGACATCACCTATCCAGTGTGTCTCTCAGGTAATTTCAGAGCATTCTGATGTACAGTTTTAAAATGAAGGCCTTGAAACCAAGGCTATATTGAGACTTTTTCAGGCTAGTAAAGGCATATTCTTCTCTTTTTCAGGCTACTCTAAATAGGAATCCTGACGTTATTCCAGCTTCATTCCAAGTCTGGAGGAGACATTACCCATCCAGTGTTTCTCTCAGGTAATTTCAGAGCATTCTGATGTACGGTTTTAAAATTAAGGCCTTGAAACCAAGGCTATATTGAGACTTTTTCAGGCTAGTAAAGGCATATTCTTCTCTTTTTCAGGTTACTCTAAATAAGAATCCTGACGTTATTCCAGCTTAATTCCAAGTCTGGAGGAGACATTACCTATCCAGTGTGTCTCTCAGGTAATTTCAGAGCATTCTGATGTACAGTTTTAAAATTAAGGCCTTGAAACCAAGGCTATATTGACACTTTTTCAGGCTAGTAAAGGCATATTCTTCTCTTTTTCAGGCTACTCTAAATAGGAATCCTGACGTTATTCCAGCTTCATTCCAAGTCTGGAGGAGACATTACCATCCAGTGTGTCTCTCAGGTAATTTCAGAGCATTCTGATGTACGGATTTAAAATTAAGGCCTTGAAACCAAGGCTATATTGAGACTTTTTCAGGCTAGTAAAGGCATATTCTTCTCTTTTTCAGGTTACTCTAAATAAGAATCCTGACGTTATTCCAGCTTAATTCCAAGTCTGGAGGAGACATTACCTATCCAGTGTGTCTCTCAGGTAATTTCAGAGCATTCTGATGTACAGTTTTAAAATTAAGGCCTTGAAACCAAGGCTATATTGACACTTTTTCAGGCTAGTAAAGGCATATTCTTCTCTTTTTCAGGCTACTCTAAATAGGAATCCTGACGTTATTCCAGCTTAATTCCAAGTCTGGAGGAGACATTACCTATCCAGTGTGTCTCTCAGGTAATTTCAGAGCATTCTGATGTACAGTTTTAAAATTAAGGCCTTGAAACCAAGGCTATATTGACACTTTTTCAGGCTAGTAAAGGCATATTCTTCTCTTTTTCAGAAGGCATATTCTTCTCTTTTTCAGGCTACTCTAAAAAGGAATCCTGACGTTATTCCAGCTTAATTCCAAGTCTGCAGGAGACATCACCTATCCAGTGTGTCTCTCAGGTAATTTCAGAGCATTCTGATGTACAGTTTTAAAATAAGGCCTTGAAACCAAGGCTATATTGAGACTTTTTCAGGCTAGTAAAGGCATATTCTTCTCTTTTTCAGGCTACTCTAAATAGGAATCCTGACGTTATTCCAGCTTCATTCCAAGTCTGGAGGAGACATTACCTATCCAGTGTGTCCCTCAGGTAATTTCAGAGCATTCTGATGTACAGTTTTAAAATTAAGGCCTTGAAACCAAGGCTATATTGAGACTTTTTCAGGCTAGTAAAGGCATATTCTTCTCTTTTTCAGGTTACTCTAAATAGGAATCCTGACGTTATTCCAGCTTAATTCCAAGTCTGGAGGAGACATTACCTATCCAGTGTGTCTCTCAGGTAATTTCAGAGCATTCTGATGTACGGATTTAAAATAAGGCCTTGAAACCAAGGCTATATTGACACTTTTTCAGGCTAGTAAAGGCATATTCTTCTCTTTTTCAGAAGGCATATTCTTCTCTTTTTCAGGCTACTCTAAAAAGGAATCCTTACGTTATTCCAGCTTCATTCCAAGTCTGGGGAGACATCACCTATCCAGTGTGTCTCTCAGGTAATTTCAGAGCATTCTGATGTACAGTTTAAAATTAAGGCCTTGAAACCAAGGCTATATTGACACTTTTTCAGGCTAGTAAAGGCATATTCTTCTCTTTTTCAGAAGGCATATTCTTCTCTTTTTCAGGCTACTCTAAAAAGGAATCCTGACGTTATTCCAGCTTCATTCCAAGTCTGGAGGAGACATCACCTATCCAGTGTGTCTCTCAGGTAATTTCAGAGCATTCTGATGTACAGTTTTAAAATTAAGGCCTTGAAACCAAGGCTATATTGAGACTTTTTCAGGCTAGTAAAGGCATATTCTTCTCTTTTTCAGGCTACTCTAAATAGGAATCCTGACGTTATTCCAGCTTCATTCCAAGTCTGGAGGAGACATTACCCATCCAGTGTGTCTCTCAGGTAATTTCAGAGCATTCTGATGTACGGATTTAAAATTAAGGCCTTGAAACCAAGGCTATATTGACACTTTTTCAGGCTAGTAAAGGCATATTCTTCTCTTTTTCAGGCTACTCTAAATAGGAATCCTGACGTTATTCCAGCTTAATTCCAAGTCTGGAGGAGACATTACCTATCCAGTGTGTCTCTCAGGTAATTTCAGAGCATTCTGATGTACATTTTTAAAATTAAGGCCTTGAAACCAAGGCTATATTGACACTTTTTCAGGCTAGTAAGGCATATTCTTCTCTTTTTCAGAAGGCATATTCTTCTCTTTTTCAGGCTACTCTAAAAAGGAATCCTGACGTTATTCCAGCTTAATTCCAAGTCTGGAGGAGACATCACCTATCCAGTGTGTCTCTCAGGTAATTTCAGAGCATTCTGATGTACAGTTTTAAAATTAAGGCCTTGAAACCAAGGCTATATTGACACTTTTTCAGGCTAGTAAAGGCATATTCTTCTCTTTTTCAGAAGGCATATTCTTCTCTTTTTCAGGCTACTCTAAAAAGGAATCCTGACGTTATTCCAGCTTCATTCCAAGTCTGGAGGAGACATTACCTATCCAGTGTGTCTCTCAGGTAATTTCAGAGCATTCTGATGTACGGATTTAAAATTAAGGCCTTGAAACCAAGGCTATATTGAGACTTTTTCAGGCTAGTAAAGGCATATTCTTCTCTTTTTCAGGCTACTCTAAATAGGAATCCTGACGTTATTCCAGCTTAATTCCAAGTCTGGAGGAGACATCACCTATCCAGTGTGTCTCTCAGGTAATTTCAGAGCATTCTGATGTACAGTTTTAAAATTAAGGCCTTGAAACCAAGGCTATATTGACACTTTTTCAGGCTAGTAAAGGCATATTCTTCTCTTTTTCAGAAGGCATATTCTTCTCTTTTTCAGGCTACTCTAAAAGGAATCCTGACGTTATTCCAGCTTCATTCCAAGTCTGGAGGAGACATCACCTATCCAGTGTGTCTCTCAGGTAATTTCAGAGCATTCTGATGTACAGTTTTAAAATTAAGGCCTTGAAACCAAGGCTATATTGAGACTTTTTCAGGCTAGTAAAGGCATATTCTTCTCTTTTTCAGGCTACTCTAAATAGGATCCTGACGTTATTCCAGCTTCATTCCAAGTCTGGAGGAGACATTACCTATCCAGTGTGTCTCTCAGGTAATTCAGAGCATTCTGATGTACGGTTTTAAAATTAAGGCCTTGAAACCAAGGCTATATTGACACTTTTTCAGGCTAGTAAAGGCATATTCTTCTCTTTTTCAGGCTACTCTAAATAGGAATCCTGACGTTATTCCAGCTTAATGCCAAGTCTGGAGGAGACATTACCTATCCAGTGTGTCTCTCAGGTAATTTCAGAGCATTCTGATGTACAGTTTTAAAATTAAGGCCTTGAAACCAAGGCTATATTGACACTTTTTCAGGCTAGTAAAGGCATATTCTTCTCTTTTTCAGAAGGCATATTCTTCTCTTTTTCAGGCTACTCTAAAAAGGAATCCTGACGTTATTCCAGCTTAATTCCAAGTCTGCAGGAGACATCACCTATCCAGTGTGTCTCTCACATAATTTCAGAGCATTCTGATGTACAGTTTTAAAATGAAGGCCTTGAAACCAAGGCTATATTGAGACTTTTTCAGGCTAGTAAAGGCATATTCTTCTCTTTTTCAGGCTACTCTAAATAGGAATCCTGACGTTATTCCAGCTTCATTCCAAGTCTGGAGGAGACATTACCAATCCAGTGTTGCTCTCAGGTAATTTCAGAGCATTCTGATGTACAGTTTTAAAATTAAGGCCTTGAAACCAAGGCTATATTGAGACTTTTTTCAGGCTAGTAAAGGCATATTCTTCTCTTTTTCAGGTTACTCTAAATAGGAATCCTGACGTTATTCCAGCTTAATTCCAAGTCTGGAGGAGACATTACCTATCCAGTGTGTCTCTCAGGTAATTTCAGAGCATTCTGATGTACGGATTTAAAATAAGGCCTTGAAACCAAGGCTATATTGACACTTTTTCAGGCTAGTAAAGGCATATTCTTCTCTTTTTCAGAAGGCATATTCTTCTCTTTTTCAGGCTACTCTAAAAGGAATCCTTACGTTATTCCAGCTTCATTCCAAGTCTGGGGAGACATCACCTATCCAGTGTGTCTCTCAGGTAATTTCAGAGCATTCTGATGTACAGTTTTAAAATTAAGGCCTTGAAACCAAGGCTATATTGACACTTTTTCAGGCTAGTAAAGGCATATTCTTCTCTTTTTCAGAAGGCATATTCTTCTCTTTTTCAGGCTACTCTAAAAAGGAATCCTGACGTTATTCCAGCTTAATTCCAAGTCTGGAGGAGACATCACCTATCCAGTGTGTCTCTCAGGTAATTTCAGAGCATTCTGATGTACAGTTTTAAAATGAAGGCCTTGAAACCAAGGCTATATTGAGACTATTTCAGGCTAGTAAAGGCATATTCTTCTCTTTTTCAGGCTACTCTAAATAGGAATCCTGACGTTATTCCAGCTTCATTCCAAGTCTGGAGGAGACATTACCCATCCAGTGTGTCTCTCAGGTAATTTCAGAGCATTCTGATGTACGGATTTAAAATTAAGGCCTTGAAACCAAGGCTATATTGAGACTTTTTCAGGCTAGTAAAGGCATATTCTTCTCTTTTTCAGGTTACTCTAAATAAGAATCCTGACGTTATTCCAGCTTAATTCCAAGTCTGGAGGAGACATTACCTATCCAGTGTGTCTCTCAGGTAATTTCAGAGCATTCTGATGTACAGTTTTAAAATTAAGGCCTTGAAACCAAGGCTATATTGACACTTTTTCAGGCTAGTAAAGGCATATTCTTCTCTTTTTCAGGCTACTCTAAATAGGAATCCTGACGTTATTCCAGCTTCATTCCAAGTCTGGAGGAGACATTACCTATCCAGTGTGTCTCTCAGGTAATTTCAGAGCATTCTGATGTACGGATTTAAAATTAAGGCCTTGAAACCAAGGCTATATTGAGACTTTTTCAGGCTAGTAAAGGCATATTCTTCTCTTTTTCAGGTTACTCTAAATAAGAATCCTGACGTTATTCCAGCTTAATTCCAAGTCTGGAGGAGACATTACCTATCCAGTGTGTCTCTCAGGTAATTTCAGAGCATTCTGATGTACAGTTTTAAAATTAAGGCCTTGAAACCAAGGCTATATTGACACTTTTTCAGGCTAGTAAGGCATATTCTTCTCTTTTTCAGGCTACTCTAAATAGGAATCCTGACGTTATTCCAGCTTAATGCCAAGTCTGGAGGAGACATTACCTATCCAGTGTGTCTCTCAGGTAATTTCAGAGCATTCTGATGTACAGTTTTAAAATTAAGGCCTTGAAACCAAGGCTATATTGACACTTTTTCAGGCTAGTAAAGGCATATTCTTCTCTTTTTCAGAAGGCATATTCTTCTCTTTTTCAGGCTACTCTAAAAAGGAATCCTGACGTTATTCCAGCTTCATTCCAAGTCTGCAGGAGACATCACCTATCCAGTGTGTCTCTCAGGTAATTTCAGAGCATTCTGATGTACAGTTTTAAAATGAAGGCCTTGAAACCAAGGCTATATTGAGACTATTTCAGGCTAGTAAAGGCATATTCTTCTCTTTTTCAGGTTACTCTAAATAGGAATCCTGACGTTATTCCAGCTTATTCCAAGTCTGGAGGAGACATTACCTATCCAGTGTGTCTCTCAGGTAATTTCAGAGCATTCTGATGTACGGATTTAAAATAAGGCCTTGAAACCAAGGCTATATTGACACTTTTTCAGGCTAGTAAGGCATATTCTTCTCTTTTTCAGAAGGCATATTCTTCTCTTTTTCAGGCTACTCTAAAAGGAATCCTTACGTTATTCCAGCTTCATTCCAAGTCTGGGGAGACATCACCTATCCAGTGTGTCTCTCAGGTAATTTCAGAGCATTCTGATGTACAGTTTTAAAATTAAGGCCTTGAAACCAAGGCTATATTGACACTTTTTCAGGCTAGTAAAGGCATATTCTTCTCTTTTCAGAAGGCATATTCTTCTCTTTTTCAGGCTACTCTAAAAAGGAATCCTGACGTTATTCCAGCTTAATTCCAAGTCTGCAGGAGACATCACCTATCCAGTGTGTCTCTCAGGTAATTTCAGAGCATTCTGATGTACAGTTTTAAAATTAAGGCCTTGAAACCAAGGCTATATTGAGACTTTTTCAGGCTAGTAAAGGCATATTCTTCTCTTTTTCAGGCTACTCTAAATAGGAATCCTGACGTTATTCCAGCTTCATTCCAAGTCTGGAGGAGACATTACCTATCCAGTGTGTCTCTCAGGTAATTTCAGAGCATTCTGATGTACGGATTTAAAATTAAGGCCTTGAAACCAAGGCTATATTGACACTTTTTCAGGCTAGTAAAGGCATATTCTTCTCTTTTTCAGGCTACTCTAAATAGGAATCCTGACGTTATTCCAGCTTAATTCCAAGTCTGGAGGAGACATTACCTATCCAGTGTGTCTCTCAGGTAATTTCAGAGCATTCTGATGTACATTTTTAAAATTAAGGCCTTGAAACCAAGGCTATATTGACACTTTTTCAGGCTAGTAAAGGCATATTCTTCTCTTTTTCAGAAGGCATATTCTTCTCTTTTTCAGGCTACTCTAAAAAGGAATCCTGACGTTATTCCAGCTTAATTCCAAGTCTGCAGGAGACATCACCTATCCAGTGTGTCTCTCAGGTAATTTCAGAGCATTCTGATGTACAGTTTTAAAATTAAGGCCTTGAAACCAAGGCTATATTGACACTTTTTCAGGCTAGTAAAGGCATATTCTTCTCTTTTTCAGAAGTCATATTCTTCTCTTTTTCAGGCTACTCTAAAAAGGAATCCTGACGTTATTCCAGCTTCATTCCAAGTCTGGAGGAGACATTACCTATCCAGTGTGTCTCTCAGGTAATTTCAGAGCATTCTGATGTACAGTTTTAAAATTAAGGCCTTGAAACCAAGGCTATATTGAGACTTTTTCAGGCTAGTAAAGGCATATTCTTCTCTTTTTCAGGCTACTCTAAATAGGAATCCTGACGTTATTCCAGCTTAATTCCAAGTCTGGAGGAGACATTACCTATCCAGTGTGTCTCTCAGGTAATTTCAGAGCATTCTGATGTACGGATTTAAAATAAGGCCTTGAAACCAAGGCTATATTGACACTTTTTCAGGCTAGTAAAGGCATATTCTTCTCTTTTTCAGAAGGCATATTCTTCTCTTTTTCAGGCTACTCTAAAAAGGAATCCTTACGTTATTCCAGCTTCATTCCAAGTCTGGGGAGACATCACCTATCCAGTGTGTCTCTCAGGTAATTTCAGAGCATTCTGATGTACGTTTTAAAATTAAGGCCTTGAAACCAAGGCTATATTGAGACTTTTTCAGGCTAGTAAAGGCATATTCTTCTCTTTTTCAGGTTACTCTAAATAGGAATCCTGACGTTATTCCAGCTTAATGCCAAGTCTGGGGAGACATCACCTATCCAGTGTGTCTCTCAGGTAATTTCAGAGCATTCTGATGTACAGTTTTAAAATTAAGGCCTTGAAACCAAGGCTATATTGACACTTTTTCAGGCTAGTAAAGGCATATTCTTCTCTTTTTCAGAAGTCATATTCTTCTCTTTTTCAGGCTACTCTAAAAGGAATCCTGACGTTATTCCAGCTTAATTCCAAGTCTGCAGGAGACATCACCTATCCAGTGTGTCTCTCACATAATTTCAGAGCATTCTGATGTACAGTTTTAAAATGAAGGCCTTGAAACCAAGGCTATATTGAGACTATTTCAGGCTAGTAAAGGCATATTCTTCTCTTTTTCAGGCTACTCTAAATAGGAATCCTGACGTTATTCCAGCTTCATTCCAAGTCTGGAGGAGACATTACCCATCCAGTGTGTCTCTCAGGTAAGTTTCAGAGCATTCTGATGTACGGATTTAAAATTAAGGCCTTGAAACCAAGGCTATATTGACACTTTTTCAGGCTAGTAAAGGCATATTCTTCTCTTTTTCAGGCTACTCTAAATAGGAATCCTGACGTTATTCCAGCTTAATGCCAAGTCTGGAGGAGACATTACCTATCCAGTGTGTCTCTCAGGTAATTTCAGAGCATTCTGATGTACAGTTTTAAAATTAAGGCCTTGAAACCAAGGCTATATTGACACTTTTTCAGGCTAGTAAAGGCATATTCTTCTCTTTTTCAGAAGGCATATTCTTCTCTTTTTCAGGCTACTCTAAATAGGAATCCTGACGTTATTCCAGCTTAATGCCAAGTCTGGAGGAGACATTACCTATCCAGTGTGTCTCTCAGGTAATTTCAGAGCATTCTGATGTACAGTTTTAAAATGAAGGCCTTGAAACCAAGGCTATATTGAGACTTTTTCAGGCTAGTAAAGGCATATTCTTCTCTTTTTCAGGCTACTCTAAATAGGAATCCTGACGTTATTCCAGCTTCATTCCAAGTCTGGAGGAGACATTACCATCCAGTGTTTCTCTCAGGTAATTTCAGAGCATTCTGATGTACAGTTTTAAAATTAAGGCCTTGAAACCAAGGCTATATTGAGACTTTTTCAGGCTAGTAAAGGCATATTCTTCTCTTTTTCAGGTTACTCTAAATAGGAATCCTGACGTTATTCCAGCTTAATGCCAAGTCTGGAGGAGACATTACCTATCCAGTGTGTCTCTCAGGTAATTTCAGAGCATTCTGATGTACGGATTTAAAATAAGGCCTTGAAACCAAGGCTATATTGACACTTTTTCAGGCTAGTAAAGGCATATTCTTCTCTTTTTCAGAAGGCATATTCTTCTCTTTTTCAGGCTACTCTAAAAAGGAATCCTTACGTTATTCCAGCTTCATTCCAAGTCTGTGGGAGACATCACCTATCCAGTGTGTCTCTCAGGTAATTTCAGAGCATTCTGATGTACAGTTTTAAAATTAAGGCCTTGAAACCAAGGCTATATTGACACTTTTTCAGGCTAGTAAAGGCATATTCTTCTCTTTTTCAGAAGTCATATTCTTCTCTTTTTCAGGCTACTCTAAAAAGGAATCCTGACGTTATTCCAGCTTAATTCCAAGTCTGCAGGAGACATCACCTATCCAGTGTGTCTCTCAGGTAATTTCAGAGCATTCTGATGTACAGTTTTAAAATGAAGGCCTTGAAACCAAGGCTATATTGAGACTATTTCAGGCTAGTAAAGGCATATTCTTCTCTTTTTCAGGCTACTCTAAATAGGAATCCTGACGTTATTCCAGCTTCATTCCAAGTCTGGAGGAGACATTACCCATCCAGTGTTTCTCTCAGGTAAGTTCAGAGTATTCTGATGTACGGATTTAAAATTAAGGCCTTGAAACCAAGGCTATATTGAGACTTTTTCAGGCTAGTAAAGGCATATTCTTCTCTTTTTCAGGTTACTCTAAATAAGAATCCTGACGTTATTCCAGCTTAATTCCAAGTCTGGAGAAGACATTACCTATCCAGTGTGTCTCTCAGGTAATTTCAGAGCATTCTGACGTACAGTTTTAAAATTAAGGCCTTGAAACCAAGGCTATATTGACACTTTTTCAGGCTAGTAAAGGCATATTCTTCTCTTTTTCAGGCTACTCTAAATAGGAATCCTGACGTTATTCCAGCTTAATTCCAAGTCTGGAGGAGACATTACCTATCCAGTGTGTCTCTCAGGTAATTTCAGAGCATTCTGATGTACAGTTTTAAAATTAAGGCCTTGAAACCAAGGCTATATTGACACTTTTTCAGGCTAGTAAAGGCATATTCTTCTCTTTTTCAGGCTACTCTAAATAGGAATCCTGACGTTATTCCAGCTTAATGCCAAGTCTGGAGGAGACATTACCTATCCAGTGTGTCTCTCAGGTAATTTCAGAGCATTCTGATGTACAGTTTTAAAATTAAGGCCTTAAAACCAAGGCTATATTGACACTTTTTCAGGCTAGTAAAGGCATATTCTTCTCTTTTTCAGAAGGCATATTCTTCTCTTTTTCAGGCTACTCTAAAAAGGAATCCTGACGTTATTCCAGCTTAATTCCAAGTCTGCAGGAGACATCATCTATCCAGTGTGTCCCTCACATAATTTCAGAGCATTCTGATGTACAGTTTTAAAATGAAGGCCTTGAAACCAAGGCTATATTGAGACTATTTCAGGCTAGTAAAGGCATATTCTTCTCTTTTTCAGGCTACTCTAAATAGGAATCCTGACGTTATTCCAGCTTCATTCCAAGTCTGGAGGAGACATTACCCATCCAGTGTTTCCCTCAGGTAATTTCAGAGCATTCTGATGTACAGTTTTAAAATTAAGGCCTTGAAACCAAGGCTATATTGAGACTTTTTCAGGCTAGTAAAGGCATATTCTTCTCTTTTTCAGGTTACTCTAAATAGGAATCCTGACGTTATTCCAGCTTAATGCCAAGTCTGGAGGAGACATTACCTATCCAGTGTGTCTCTCAGGTAATTTCAGAGCATTCTGATGTACGGATTTAAAATAAGGCCTTGAAACCAAGGCTATATTGACACTTTTTCAGGCTAGTAAAGGCATATTCTTCTCTTTTTCAGAAGGTATATTCTTCTCTTTTTCAGGCTACTCTAAAAAGGAATCCTTACGTTATTCCAGCTTCATTCCAAGTCTGTGGGAGACATCACCTATCCAGTGTGTCTCTCAGGTAATTTCAGAGCATTCTGATGTACAGTTTTAAATTAAGGCCTTGAAACCAAGGCTATATTGACACTTTTTCAGGCTAGTAAGGCATATTCTTCTCTTTTTCAGAAGTCATATTCTTCTCTTTTTCAGGCTACTCTAAAAGGAATCCTGACGTTATTCCAGCTTAATTCCAAGTCTGCAGGAGACATCACCTATCCAGTGTGTCTCTCACATAATTTCAGAGCATTCTGATGTACAGTTTTAAAATGAAGGCCTTGAAACCAAGGCTATATTGAGACTATTTCAGGCTAGTAAAGGCATATTCTTCTCTTTTTCAGGCTACTCTAAATAGGAATCCTGACGTTATTCCAGCTTCATTCCAAGTCTGGAGGAGACATTACCCATCCAGTGTTTCTCTCAGGTAAGTTCAGAGTATTCTGATGTACGGATTTAAAATTAAGGCCTTGAAACCAAGGCTATATTGACACTTTTTCAGGCTAGTAAAGGCATATTCTTCTCTTTTTCAGGCTACTCTAAATAGGAATCCTGACGTTATTCCAGCTTAATGCCAAGTCTGGAGGAGACATTACCTATCCAGTGTGTCTCTCAGGTAATTTCAGAGCATTCTGATGTACATTTTTAAAATTAAGGCCTTGAAACCAAGGCTATATTGACACTTTTTCAGGCTAGTAAAGGCATATTCTTCTCTTTTTCAGAAGGCATATTCTTCTCTTTTTCAGGCTACTCTAAAAAGGAATCCTGACGTTATTCCAGCTTAATTCCAAGTCTGGAGGAGACATTACCTATCCAGTGTGTCTCTCAGGTAATTTCAGAGCATTCTGATGTACAGTTTTAAAATGAAGGCCTTGAAACCAAGGCTATATTGAGACTATTTCAGGCTAGTAAAGGCATATTCTTCTCTTTTTCAGGCTACTCTAAATAGGAATCCTGACGTTATTCCAGCTTCATTCCAAGTCTGGAGGAGACATTACCCATCCAGTGTTTCCCTCAGGTAATTTCAGAGCATTCTGATGTACAGTTTTAAAATTAAGGCCTTGAAACCAAGGCTATATTGAGACTTTTTCAGGCTAGTAAAGGCATATTCTTCTCTTTTTCAGGTTACTCTAAATAGGAATCCTGACGTTATTCCAGCTTAATGCCAAGTCTGGAGGAGACATTACCTATCCAGTGTGTCTCTCAGGTAATTTCAGAGCATTCTGATGTACGGATTTAAAATAAGGCCTTGAAACCAAGGCTATATTGACACTTTTTCAGGCTAGTAAAGGCATATTCTTCTCTTTTTCAGAAGGTATATTCTTCTCTTTTTCAGGCTACTCTAAAAAGGAATCCTTACGTTATTCCAGCTTCATTCCAAGTCTGTGGGAGACATCACCTATCCAGTGTGTCTCTCAGGTAATTTCAGAGCATTCTGATGTACAGTTTTAAAATTAAGGCCTTGAAACCAAGGCTATATTGACACTTTTTCAGGCTAGTAAAGGCATATTCTTCTCTTTTTCAGAAGTCATATTCTTCTCTTTTTCAGGCTACTCTAAAAAGGAATCCTGACGTTATTCCAGCTTAATTCCAAGTCTGCAGGAGACATCACCTATCCAGTGTGTCTCTCACATAATTTCAGAGCATTCTGATGTACAGTTTTAAAATGAAGGCCTTGAAACCAAGGCTATATTGAGACTATTTCAGGCTAGTAAAGGCATATTCTTCTCTTTTTCAGGCTACTCTAAATAGGAATCCTGACGTTATTCCATTCATTCCAAGTCTGGAGGAGACATTACCCATCCAGTGTTTCTCTCAGGTAATTCAGAGCATTCTGATGTACGGATTTAAAATTAAGGCCTTGAAACCAAGGCTATATTGACACTTTTTCAGGCTAGTAAAGGCATATTCTTCTCTTTTTCAGGCTACTCTAAATAGGAATCCTGACGTTATTCCAGCTTAATTCCAAGTCTGGAGGAGACATTACCTATCCAGTGTGTCTCTCAGGTAATTTCAGAGCATTCTGATGTACAGTTTTAAAATTAAGGCCTTGAAACCAAGGCTATATTGACACTTTTTCAGGCTAGTAAAGGCATATTCTTCTCTTTTTCAGAAGGCATATTCTTCTCTTTTTCAGGCTACTCTAAAAAGGAATCCTGACGTTATTCCAGCTTAATTCCAAGTCTGCAGGAGACATCACCTATCCAGTGTGTCTCTCACATAATTTCAGAGCATTCTGATGTACAGTTTTAAAATGAAGGCCTTGAAACCAAGGCTATATTGAGACTATTTCAGGCTAGTAAAGGCATATTCTTCTCTTTTTCAGGCTACTCTAAATAGGAATCCTGACGTTATTCCAGCTTCATTCCAAGTCTGGAGGAGACATTACCCATCCAGTGTTTCCCTCAGGTAATTTCAGAGCATTCTGATGTACAGTTTTAAAATTAAGGCCTTGAAACCAAGGCTATATTGAGACTTTTTCAGGCTAGTAAAGGCATATTCTTCTCTTTTTCAGGTTACTCTAAATAGGAATCCTGACGTTATTCCAGCTTAATGCCAAGTCTGGAGGAGACATTACCTATCCAGTGTGTCTCTCAGGTAATTTCAGAGCATTCTGATGTACGGATTTAAAATTAAGGCCTTGAAACCAAGGCTATATTGACACTTTTTCAGGCTAGTAAAGGCATATTCTTCTCTTTTTCAGAAGGCATATTCTTCTCTTTTTCAGGCTACTCTAAAAAGGAATCCTTACGTTATTCCAGCTTCATTCCAAGTCTGCGGGAGACATCACCTATCCAGTGTGTCTCTCAGGTAATTTCAGAGCATTCTGATGTACAGTTTTAAAATTAAGGCCTTGAAACCAAGGCTATATTGACACTTTTTCAGGCTAGTAAAGGCATATTCTTCTCTTTTTCAGAAGGCATATTCTTCTCTTTTTCAGGCTACTCTAAAAAGGAATCCTGACGTTATTCCAGCTTAATTCCAAGTCTGCAGGAGACATCACCTATCCAGTGTGTCTCTCACATAATTTCAGAGCATTCTGATGTACAGTTTTAAAATGAAGGCCTTGAAACCAAGGCTATATTGAGACTATTTCAGGCTAGTAAAGGCATATTCTTCTCTTTTTCAGGCTACTCTAAATAGGAATCCTGACGTTATTCCAGCTTCATTCCAAGTCTGGAGGAGACATTACCCATCCAGTGTTTCTCTCAGGTAAGTTCAGAGTATTCTGATGTACGGATTTAAAATTAAGGCCTTGAAACCAAGGCTATATTGACACTTTTTCAGGCTAGTAAAGGCATATTCTTCTCTTTTTCAGGCTACTCTAAATAGGAATCCTGACGTTATTCCAGCTTAATTCCAAGTCTGGAGGAGACATTACCTATCCAGTGTGTCTCTCAGGTAATTTCAGAGCATTCTGATGTACGGATTTAAAATAAGGCCTTGAAACCAAGGCTATATTGAGACTTTTTCAGGCTAGTAAAGGCATATTCTTCTCTTTTTCAGAAGGCATATTCTTCTCTTTTTCAGGCTACTCTAAAAAGGAATCCTTACGTTATTCCAGCTTCATTCCAAGTCTGGGGAGACATCACCTATCCAGTGTGTCTCTCAGGTAATTTCAGAGCATTCTGATGTACGGATTTAAAATTAAGGCCTTGAAACCAAGGCTATATTGAGACTTTTTCAGGCTAGTAAAGGCATATTCTTCTCTTTTTCAGGTACTCTAAATAGGAATCCTGACGTTATTCCAGCTTAATGCCAAGTCTGGAGGAGACATTACCTATCCAGTGTGTCTCTCAGGTAATTTCAGAGCATTCTGATGTACGGATTTAAAATAAGGCCTTGAAACCAAGGCTATATTGACACTTTTTCAGGCTAGTAAAGGCATATTCTTCTCTTTTTCAGAAGGTATATTCTTCTCTTTTTCAGGCTACTCTAAAAAGGAATCCTTACGTTATTCCAGCTTCATTCCAAGTCTGGGGAGACATCACCTATCCAGTGTGTCTCTCAGGTAATTTCAGAGCATTCTGATGTACAGTTTTAAAATTAAGGCCTTGAAACCAAGGCTATATTGACACTTTTTCAGGCTAGTAAAGGCATATTCTTCTCTTTTTCAGAAGTCATATTCTTCTCTTTTTCAGGCTACTCTAAAAAGGAATCCTGACGTTATTCCAGCTTAATTCCAAGTCTGCAGGAGACATCACCTATCCAGTGTGTCTCTCAGTAATTTCAGAGCATTCTGATGTACAGTTTTAAAATGAAGGCCTTGAAACCAAGGCTATATTGAGACTTTTTCAGGCTAGTAAAGGCATATTCTTCTCTTTTTCAGGCTACTCTAAATAGGAATCCTGACGTTATTCCAGCTTCATTCCAAGTCTGGAGGAGACATTACCTATCCAGTGTGTCTCTCAGGTAATTTCAGAGCATTCTGATGTACGGATTTAAAATTAAGGCCTTGAAACCAAGGCTATATTGACACTTTTTCAGGCTAGTAAAGGCATATTCTTCTCTTTTTCAGGCTACTCTAAATAGGAATCCTGACGTTATTCCAGCTTAATTCCAAGTCTGGAGGAGACATTACCTATCCAGTGTGTCTCTCAGGTAATTTCAGAGCATTCTGATGTACGGATTTAAAATAAGGCCTTTAAACCAAGGCTATATTGAGACTTTTTCAGGCTAGTAAAGGCATATTCTTCTCTTTTTCAGAAGGCATATTCTTCTCTTTTTCAGGCTACTCTAAAAAGGAATCCTTACGTTATTCCTGCTTCATTCAAGTCTGTGGGAGACATCACCTATCCATTGTGTCTCTCAGGTAATTTCAGAGCATTGTGATGTACGGATTTAAAATTAAGGCCTTGAAACCAAGGCTATATTGAGACTTTTTCAGGCTAGTAAAGGCATATTCTTCTCTTTTTCAGGTTACTCTAAATAGGAATCCTGACGTTATTCCAGCTTAATTCCAAGTCTGGAGGAGACATTACCTATCCAGTGTGTCTCTCAGGTAATTTCAGAGCATTCTGATGTACGGATTTAAAATAAGGCCTTGAAACCAAGGCTATATTGACACTTTTTCAGGCTAGTAAAGGCATATTCTTCTCTTTTTCAGAAGGCATATTCTTCTCTTTTTCAGGCTACTCTAAAAAGGAATCCTGACGTTATTCCAGCTTAATTCCAAGTCTGCAGGAGACATCACCTATCCAGTGTGTCTCTCACATAATTTCAGAGCATTCTGATGTACAGTTTTAAAATGAAGGCCTTGAAACCAAGGCTATATTGAGACTATTTCAGGCTAGTAAAGGCATATTCTTCTCTTTTTCAGGCTACTCTAAATAGGAATCCTGACGTTATTCCAGCTTCATTCCAAGTCTGGAGGAGACATTACCCATCCAGTGTTTCTCAGGTAATTCAGAGCATTCTGATGTACGGATTTAAAATTAAGGCCTTGAAACCAAGGCTATATTGACACTTTTTCAGGCTAGTAAAGGCATATTCTTCTCTTTTTCAGGCTACTCTAAATAGGAATCCTGACGTTATTCCAGCTTAATTCCAAGTCTGGAGGAGACATTACCTATCCAGTGTGTCTCTCAGGTAATTTCAGAGCATTCTGATGTACGGATTTAAAATAAGGCCTTGAAACCAAGGCTATATTGAGACTTTTTCAGGCTAGTAAAGGCATATTCTTCTCTTTTTCAGAAGGCATATTCTTCTCTTTTTCAGGCTACTCTAAAAAGGAATCCTTACGTTATTCCAGCTTCATTCAAGTCTGGGGAGACATCACCTATCCATTGTGTCTCTCAGGTAATTTCAGAGCATTCTGATGTACGGTTTAAAATTAAGGCCTTGAAACCAAGGCTATATTGAGACTTTTTCAGGCTGTAAAGGCATATTCTTCTCTTTTTCAGGTTACTCTAAATAGGAATCCTGACTTTATTCCAGCTTAATGCCAAGTCTGGAGGAGACATTACCTATCCAGTGTGTCTCTCAGGTAATTTCAGAGCATTCTGATGTACGGATTTAAAATAAGGCCTTGAAACCAAGGCTATATTGACACTTTTTCAGGCTAGTAAAGGCATATTCTTCTCTTTTTCAGAAGGCATATTCTTCTCTTTTTCAGGCTACTCTAAAAAGGAATCCTTACGTTATTCCAGCTTCATTCCAAGTCTGGGGAGACATCACCTATCCAGTGTGTCTCTCAGGTAATTTCAGAGCATTCTGATGTACAGTTTTAAATTAAGGCCTTGAAACCAAGGCTATATTGACACTTTTTCAGGCTAGTAAAGGCATATTCTTCTCTTTTTCAGAAGTCATATTCTTCTCTTTTTCAGGCTACTCTAAAAAGGAATCCTGACGTTATTCCAGCTTAATTCCAAGTCTGCAGGAGACATCACCTATCCAGTGTGTCTCTCAGGTAATTTCAGAGCATTCTGATGTACAGTTTTAAAATGAAGGCCTTGAAACCAAGGCTATATTGAGACTATTTCAGGCTAGTAAAGGCATATTCTTCTCTTTTTCAGGCTACTCTAAATAGGAATCCTGACGTTATTCCAGCTTCATTCCAAGTCTGGAGGAGACATTACCCATCCAGTGTTCTCTCAGGTAATTTCAGAGCATTCTGATGTACGGATTTAAAATTAAGGCCTTGAAACCAAGGCTATATTGACACTTTTTCAGGCTAGTAAAGGCATATTCTTCTCTTTTTCAGGCTACTCTAAATAGGAATCCTGACGTTATTCCAGCTTAATTCCAAGTCTGGAGGAGACATTACCTATCCAGTGTGTCTCTCAGGTAATTTCAGAGCATTCTGATGTACGGATTTAAAATAAGGCCTTGAAACCAAGGCTATATTGAGACTTTTTCAGGCTAGTAAAGGCATATTCTTCTCTTTTTCAGAAGGCATATTCTTCTCTTTTTCAGGCTACTCTAAAAAGGAATCCTTACGTTATTCCAGCTTCATTCAAGTCTGTGGGAGACATCACCTATCCAGTGTGTCTCTCAGGTAATTTCAGAGCATTCTGATGTACGGATTTAAAATTAAGGCCTTGAAACCAAGGCTATATTGAGACTTTTTCAGGCTAGTAAAGGCATATTCTTCTCTTTTTCAGGTTACTCTAAATAGGAATCCTGACGTTATTCCAGCTTAATGCCAAGTCTGGAGGAGACATTACCTATCCAGTGTGTCTCTCAGGTAATTTCAGAGCATTCTGATGTACGGATTTAAAATAAGGCCTTGAAACCAAGGCTATATTGACACTTTTTCAGGCTAGTAAAGGCATATTCTTCTCTTTTTCAGAAGGCATATTCTTCTCTTTTTCAGGCTACTCTAAAAAGGAATCCTTACGTTATTCCAGCTTCATTCCAAGTCTGTGGGAGACATCACCTATCCAGTGTGTCTCTCAGGTAATTTCAGAGCATTCTGATGTACAGTTTTAAAATTAAGGCCTTGAAACCAAGGCTATATTGACACTTTTTCAGGCTAGTAAAGGCATATTCTTCTCTTTTTCAGAAGTCATATTCTTCTCTTTTTCAGGCTACTCTAAAAAGGAATCCTGACGTTATTCCAGCTTAATTCCAAGTCTGCAGGAGACATCACCTATCCAGTGTGTCTCTCAGGTAATTTCAGAGCATTCTGATGTACAGTTTTAAAATGAAGGCCTTGAAACCAAGGCTATATTGAGACTATTTCAGGCTAGTAAAGGCATATTCTTCTCTTTTTCAGGCTACTCTAAATAGGAATCCTGACGTTATTCCAGCTTCATTCCAAGTCTGGAGGAGACATTACCCATCCAGTGTTTCTCTCAGGTAAGTTCAGAGCATTCTGATGTACGGATTTAAAATTAAGGCCTTGAAACCAAGGCTATATTGACACTTTTTCAGGCTAGTAAAGGCATATTCTTCTCTTTTTCAGGCTACTCTAAATAGGAATCCTGACGTTATTCCAGCTTAATACCAAGTCTGGAGGAGACATTACCTATCCAGTGTGTCTCTCAGGTAATTTCAGAGCATTCTGATGTACGGATTTAAAATAAGGCCTTGAAACCAAGGCTATATTGAGACTTTTTCAGGCTAGTAAAGGCATATTCTTCTCTTTTCAGAAGGCATATTCTTCTCTTTTTCAGGCTACTCTAAAAAGGAATCCTTACGTTATTCCAGCTTCATTCAAGTCTGGGGAGACATCACCTATCCATTGTGTCTCTCA
Source organism: Etheostoma spectabile (assembly GCF_008692095.1). NCBI lineage: Eukaryota > Metazoa > Chordata > Actinopteri > Perciformes > Percidae > Etheostoma > Etheostoma spectabile. The sequence continues at coordinate 82,797 of NW_022603080.1, forward strand.
GGTAATTTCAGAGCATTCTGATGTACGGATTTAAAATTAAGGCCTTGAAACCAAGGCTATATTGAGACTTTTTCAGGCTAGTAAAGGCATATTCTTCTCTTTTTCAGGTTACTCTAAATAGGAATCCTGACTTTATTCCAGCTTAATGCCAAGTCTGGAGGAGACATTACCTATCCAGTGTGTCTCTCAGGTAATTTCAGAGCATTCTGATGTACGGATTTAAAATAAGGCCTTGAAACCAAGGCTATATTGACACTTTTTCAGGCTAGTAAAGGCATATTCTTCTCTTTTTCAGAAGGTATATTCTTCTCTTTTTCAGGCTACTCTAAAAAGGAATCCTTACGTTATTCCAGCTTCATTCCAAGTCTGTGGGAGACATCACCTATCCAGTGTGTCTCTCAGGTAATTTCAGAGCATTCTGATGTACAGTTTTAAAATTAAGGCCTTGAAACCAAGGCTATATTGACACTTTTTCAGGCTAGTAAAGGCATATTCTTCTCTTTTTCAGAAGTCATATTCTTCTCTTTTTCAGGCTACTCTAAAAAGGAATCCTGACGTTATTCCAGCTTAATTCCAAGTCTGCAGGAGACATCACCTATCCAGTGTGTCTCTCACATAATTTCAGAGCATTCTGATGTACAGTTTTAAAATGAAGGCCTTGAAACCAAGGCTATATTGAGACTATTTCAGGCTAGTAAAGGCATATTCTTCTCTTTTTCAGGCTACTCTAAATAGGAATCCTGACGTTATTCCAGCTTCATTCCAAGTCTGGAGGAGACATTACCCATCCAGTGTTTCTCTCAGGTAAGTTCAGAGTATTCTGATGTACGGATTTAAAATTAAGGCCTTGAAACCAAGGCTATATTGACACTTTTTCAGGCTAGTAAAGGCATATTCTTCTCTTTTTCAGGCTACTCTAAATAGGAATCCTGACGTTATTCCAGCTTAATGCCAAGTCTGGAGGAGACATTACCTATCCAGTGTGTCTCTCAGGTAATTTCAGAGCATTCTGATGTACGGATTTAAAATAAGGCCTTTAAACCAAGGCTATATTGAGACTTTTTCAGGCTAGTAAAGGCATATTCTTCTCTTTTTCAGAAGGCATATTCTTCTCTTTTTCAGGCTACTCTAAAAAGGAATCCTTACGTTATTCCTGCTTCATTCAAGTCTGTGGGAGACATCACCTATCCATTGTGTCTCTCAGGTAATTTCAGAGCATTGTGATGTACGGATTTAAAATTAAGGCCTTGAAACCAAGGCTATATTGAGACTTTTTCAGGCTGGTAAAGGCATATTCTTCTCTTTTTCAGGTTACTCTAAATAGGAATCCTGACTTTATTCCAGCTTAATGCCAAGTCTGGAGGAGACATTACCTATCCAGTGTGTCTCTCAGGTAATTTCAGAGCATTCTGATGTACGGATTTAAAATAAGGCCTTGAAACCAAGGCTATATTGACACTTTTTCAGGCTAGTAAAGGCATATTCTTCTCTTTTTCAGAAGGCATATTCTTCTCTTTTTCAGGCTACTCTAAAAAGGAATCCTTACGTTATTCCAGCTTCATTCCAAGTCTGTGGGAGACATCACCTATCCAGTGTGTCTCTCAGGTAATTTCAGAGCATTCTGATGTACAGTTTTAAAATTAAGGCCTTGAAACCAAGGCTATATTGACACTTTTTCAGGCTAGTAAAGGCATATTCTTCTCTTTTTCAGAAGTCATATTCTTCTCTTTTTCAGGCTACTCTAAAAAGGAATCCTGACGTTATTCCAGCTTAATTCCAAGTCTGCAGGAGACATCACCTATCCAGTGTGTCTCTCACATAATTTCAGAGCATTCTGATGTACAGTTTTAAAATGAAGGCCTTGAAACCAAGGCTATATTGAGACTATTTCAGGCTAGTAAAGGCATATTCTTCTCTTTTTCAGGCTACTCTAAATAGGAATCCTGACGTTATTCCAGCTTCATTCCAAGTCTGGAGGAGACATTACCTATCCAGTGTTTCTCTCAGGTAAGTTCAGAGTATTCTGATGTACGGATTTAAAATTAAGGCCTTGAAACCAAGGCTATATTGACACTTTTTCAGGCTAGTAAAGGCATATTCTTCTCTTTTTCAGGCTACTCTAAATAGGAATCCTGACGTTATTCCAGCTTAATTCCAAGTCTGGAGGAGACATTACCTATCCAGTGTGTCTCTCAGGTAATTTCAGAGCATTCTGATGTACGGATTTAAAATAAGGCCTTGAAACCAAGGCTATATTGAGACTTTTTCAGGCTAGTAAAGGCATATTCTTCTCTTTTTCAGAAGGCATATTCTTCTCTTTTTCAGGCTACTCTAAAAAGGAATCCTTACGTTATTCCTGCTTCATTCAAGTCTGTGGAGACATCACCTATCCATTGTCTCTCAGGTAATTTCAGAGCATTCTGATGTACGGATTTAAAATTAAGGCCTTGAAACCAAGGCTATATTGAGACTTTTTCAGGCTGGTAAAGGCATATTCTTCTCTTTTTCAGGTTACTCTAAATAGGAATCCTGACTTTATTCCAGCTTAATGCCAAGTCTGGAGGAGACATTACCTATCCAGTGTGTCTCTCAGGTAATTTCAGAGCATTCTGATGTACGGATTTAAAATAAGGCCTTGAAACCAAGGCTATATTGACACTTTTTCAGGCTAGTAAAGGCATATTCTTCTCTTTTTCAGGCTACTCTAAAAAGGAATCCTACGTTATTCCAGCTTCATTCCAAGTCTGGGGAGACATCACCTATCCAGTGTGTCTCTCAGGTAATTTCAGAGCATTCTGATGTACAGTTTTAAAATTAAGGCCTTGAAACCAAGGCTATATTGACACTTTTTCAGGCTAGTAAAGGCATATTCTTCTCTTTTTCAGAAGGCATATTCTTCTCTTTTTCAGGCTACTCTAAAAAGAATCCTGACGTTATTCCAGCTTAATTCCAAGTCTGCAGGAGACATCATCTATCCAGTGTGTCTCTCACATAATTTCAGAGCATTCTGATGTACAGTTTTAAAATTAAGGCCTTGAAACCAGGCTATATTGAGACTATTTCAGGCTAGTAAAGGCATATTCTTCTCTTTTTCAGGCTACTCTAAATAGGAATCCTGACGTTATTCCAGCTTCATTCCAAGTCTGGAGGAGACATTACCCATCCAGTGTGTCTCTCAGGTAATTTCAGAGCATTCTGATGTACGGATTTAAAATAAGGCCTTGAAACCAAGGCTATATTGACACTTTTTCAGGCTAGTAAAGGCATATTCTTCTCTTTTTCAGAAGGCATATTCTTCTCTTTTTCAGGCTACTCTAAAAAGGAATCCTTACGTTATTCCAGCTTCATTCCAAGTCTGTGGGAGACATCACCTATCCAGTGTGTCTCTCAGGTAATTTCAGAGCATTCTGATGTACAGTTTAAAATTAAGGCCTTGAAACCAAGGCTATATTGAGACTTTTTCAGGCTAGTAAAGGCATATTCTTCTCTTTTTCAGGTTACTCTAAATAGGAATCCTGACATTATTCCAGCTTAATGCCAAGTCTGGAGGAGACATTACCTATCCAGTGTGTCTCTCAGGTAATTTCAGAGCATTCTGATGTACGGATTTAAAATAAGGCCTTGAAACCAAGGCTATATTGACACTTTTTCAGGCTAGTAAAGGCATATTCTTCTCTTTTTCAGAAGCATATTCTTCTCTTTTTCAGGCTACTCTAAAAAGGAATCCTTACGTTATTCCAGCTTCATTCCAAGTCTGTGGGAGACATCACCTATCCATGTGTCTCTCAGGTAATTTCAGAGCATTCTGATGTACAGTTTTAAAATTAAGGCCTTGAAACCAAGGCTATATTGACCTTTTTCAGGCTAGTAAAGGCATATTCTTCTCTTTTTCAGAAGTCATATTCTTCTCTTTTCAGGCTACTCTAAAAAGGAATCCTGACGTTATTCCAGCTTAATTCCAAGTCTGCAGGAGACATCACCTATCCAGTGGTCTCTCACGTAATTTCAGAGCATTCTGATGTACAGTTTTAAAATGAAGGCCTTGAAACCAAGGCTATATTGAGACTATTTCAGGCTAGTAAAGGCATATTCTTCTCTTTTTCAGGCTACTCTAAATAGGAATCCTGACGTTATTCCAGCTTCATTCCAGGTCTGGAGGAGACATTACCCATCCAGTGTTTCTCTCAGGTAAGTTCAGAGTATTCAGTGGCTTCCTGCTTCTTACAGTGCAGACGCTTTGCTGCTTGCTCCTGCTTCTGCTTGCATATTTTTGCTGATATTTTTGCTGATAATCGTGCTTTTCCTCTGAGAAACTAGAGCAGCGGCTCTTGGACACTTCAAAAACACTGGACTATACATTTTTGTAGACATAGTAGGCTATTGCCATATTTAAAATTTTTCTGCGTGAGCGTGGCCTACCAATAGCTCAAGCCTGTCCTACAGTGATTGTAGCTAAAGCTATTAGCAGCAAGATGCCTCCTTTCTCCGTAGAAGACTACTACAAACTCCTTCAGAAGATTGCACTTCTGGAAACCAAGGTTCACCTTCTAGAAGTGAACGTGGAAGTTAACGGATCTTGTGGAAATGACACCACTTTACCATGGACCCATAACAATGGACAGAAGTATGCTAACACACGGCTAATTAGCACCAACAAGACTACAAAGAAACAGGAGGGTGGAACTGGTAATAAATCAACAAGTGGCGGTCCTCCCTGGAACTCGTCTGGGCGAAGCCTAAGAGTAAATCATTTTCCTGGAAAATGGGAGGACGACTAACGGGCCGGGCACAGCGCCTGAGGTTGTGATATGACCGGCTGGCCTGCATTATCATCTGGGCAGAGCGCCTCTTCAACCCTGTACCTAGTAGGACACAGCCGTGGACAGCTGCAAAAGGGAAAATAAGCAACAAAATGCCCCCCCAACAACCTTGTGGCAACTGGATAACAGATTGCTCCTCTGCTGCAAGACGCGGACAGTCATCTGATGACCGGGACTGCGTCTCATCACCACACAGCAGGGTAAGGACTGAGAGCAATCAAAAAGTAAAAAGCTAACAACTGGGCCTCAAACCTGATTGTGGGTGACTCTGCTGTAAAAGATTTAAAAAACAGTAAAAACACCAAAATACTATGTTTTCCCAAAGACATGGTGTTGACTTGACCCAAAAAATCCCAGATATCGTGGCAGCACACCCAACTGTGAAGAAATTATTCTGCATATAGGGTCAAATGATGTTGTAAAGCAACAGTCTGAATTGCTGAAACTGGACTTTAGGGAACTGCTTGACACAGTCACCCCCTAAGCGCAAATGTGTTTATCAGTGGTCCTATACCGTCAGTCAGAAGAGGAGATGAGAGATTCAGCCGACTGTGGGACTAAACAAATGGCTTTCAACTGAATGTACCGTCCACTCTCTGAAGTTCATTGACAATTTAAACATTTTCTGGGAGCGCAGACATCTTTTTAAAGCAGATAGACTTTCCCTTAACAAGCCAGGAGTAAAGCTGTTCACCTCTAATCTGCTTTACTTTCTGCGCTACACATCTGCTCCCTCTGCCAAGGTCACAAAACAAAAGGAAGACACACCAAAGTGCGGCAGTGATCCAGCACAGCCCCCGCCTGTGCAAAGATTTGACCATGGGAGACCAGAGAGCAGAGACACGAAACCTCCACTCCCCTCTTCACCCGTCCAGCACCCCTCAAACCTTCCCAACCCCGAACCTTCTGAGGATTCATCGCTGTCTCTACTGATGTCTCCACACACCCTTTCCCTTATTTCCCCCATCAATTATGCACCCCTCCTACCCCCATGGCTCAACCCCGGGCAAAAGTAAAACGCCAAGCACCACTACAGATGTCAGAAAACTCCTTCCCCCAGACTGATAAGGACGCTTGTGTGCAAAATCTGGCAAGCACTATCTGATATGTGCGGGCCTTGGCTGCAGGACTAGTGATACTAATGACTCTTTTCAAGACAAGCCCGGGCCCTGTGGATTCAATTCTTCCTCAATTTCTGTTGTGATAGGTAATAGGAAAAGAATGGTGAATAAGCACTTAACTGCAAACTTAGCAAATTTAGCATCCATTCCTCGTCAGCTACAGCCTGTCCCAAAAAATGAAAACACACTAACACTAGCCTTACTAAACGTCAGGTCTTTGGCAGGAAAATCATTTTAATCAATGATTTTATTACTAAGCACAATCTAGATTTTATGTTTTTAACTGAAACCTGGTTAGACCATAATAACAGCACTGCTGTTCTCATCGAGTCAGCTCCCCCTAAACTTCAGTTTTATGAGTGAGAATAGAGTGAATAAGAAAGGAGGTGGAGTCGCCATTTGGTTTAATGACTCATTCCACTGTACGCAAATATGTTATGGAAATTTTGTTTCTTTTGAATATGTTGCTCTTCAATTAAGATCTTCCCCTCAAGCGATGTTTCTAAATATCTACAGGCCACCTAAATATTGTGCAACCTTCATTGATGACTTCACTGAACTGCTGTATATTATCTGCATTAACTTTGATTGTGTACTCATTGCGGGTGATTTTAACATTCATGTTGACAGCCCCCAGGACAGGGACAAAAAGCTGTGTTGTGTTTTTGAGAACTATGGACTGATCAGCATGTGACGGAGCCCACCCACATAAGGGGCACACTCTGGGACTTGATTGTCTCCAAAGGTCTGAACATTTCCAAGGTTGTGGTGACTGACGTTGCTCTCTCAGATCATTCCTGTGTTTTCTTTACGGCACTATCTCTGTGCCCAAAAGTGTCCAAACAAGATAATCAAAAACGGTATATCACTGAAAACACCAGTGACACATTTATACAGCTTTTCTCCTCCACACCAGCCCTCTCTGGGCTCAGTCAGTGAGCTTGTAGATAATTTCAACTGTAAAATACAAATGTTATTGATGCCATTGCTCCCCACTAAGGTCAAAGTTGTATCTGGTAAGAAAAGTCTCCATGGAGAAATGTCCTACTGGTGAGAACAGAAAAAAGAGAGTGTAGGAAAGCTGAACGAAGGTGGCG
>NW_022603081.1:0-21865 GCF_008692095.1 Etheostoma spectabile
AAAGAGGAGGGACTGTTTCCTACCAAGCTACAGTTTTTTGTCCGGCAGCTTAGAGGATTTGTAACACGCCTTCCAGAGGCTCTTTTGTAAGAGGAGCACACTGGAGGCGATGAGAGCGCGCCGATACAGCAGAGCCACGGGTTTCTGCTCAGCTGAGAGGTCTTGGTGCCTTCATTGACCAAGTGAATGAGGAGGAGGAAAGACGTCCTGGACAGAAGAAAGTCGAGGCAGGCAAAATGTATAAACGCTTCATAGAAATAGAGTGATTTAATAGTGCTTTACATTTCCTTCAAGATTTGAAAAGTGAAATAACTTACTTTTATTTAAAATAATCAGTTAACATTTACCAGTACTTTACACCTGTTCATTCTGAGAATGGTAGATCAATAGTTTTTGGGAATAGTTGTCACATGGACTTCAGTTTTACATACATATTGAATTCCATTATAAAAATCTAGATTTGAAAGACTTGTTTAGGGAAGTATAGATACTAAGACCCCTGGACCAGTTGTCCTACTTAAATGTGCTGGCCGCAATCCTATAAAATATTGAGATTAAATTTAGATCATAACCTCCCATACAAGACCAAAGGTAAATAGTGAAAACAATGTGTGTTTTCTGCAATATACACATATTTATAAAGAAACAAACCTTGCTACAAACGGCCAAGCCAAAAACATCAAGGCGAACCACGCAGAGAGTGAAGATCTTCACAGTTTGATCATCTTCCATGGCGTCTGCTCATCTTCAATGATGGGAACCTCACGGCAGGTATCCCACGCCTCCTAAATATAGACACCAAATGTCAAACTCTGGATGACTGTATGTAGAATTTATTTTTAGCAGTCATCTTCCACATGTTTGTTGGAGGATAACTTGTTGAATAAGTAAGAAGGTAAGAAACGTGGGTATGTAATTGCATGTTGATTGAGTTAAAGATGTATAACCCAAATTTTAGGAGTCAAGACAAAAGAGATACAAATGAAAAAGGAAGCTTAAACACGAAATAAGTCACTTAGTTTTTTAAATTTTTTACCTAGCTCATATATTATTTCTTCCCCATATAAAGATAAGCCCTTGTTGATCCAAAAGGGGTAAATGCAGATGTTGCGGCTGCACAAAGACGGAGATACTACAGGTAGAGAAGTAGACACAAAATAAAAAATAAGAATAAATAGAAAAGGTTTATATACAACTATTATGAGAGTAGAAGTTAAAAAGAAGACTATACTAAAAGAAATCAAAGTGTTAATTAAGCATTAATTACAGCATTACGGGGGATTAATAGCAAAAAGTTATGTAAACTTTTTTTGTAATTTTCATTGAAGCAGCTCTGTTTGCAATTGTTTTCCTAAAAATCTTCATGCACAAATGTGAGTATGAATATATCTGTGGAAGATATGTTTTTTTCAAAGAAAAAAACAATTGATAAAGAGATAAAAAATCAGTTGTTCATATAGTTTTTTCTCCATACTCTCAATCAGTTTTTTTTTAGAAGCATTTAACTTAATCGACACAATGGAACAACACTTCAAAATGTCTTCTAAGTTTCAACTTGAAGAAGTCAAAAGGTTGAATTTAAGAGGTTAAAATGTTCATTTAATGAAATATCAGACATGATGCTTCATTAGAAACAAATGGTGGGTTAGAATGCTTTGACTAAATAATGATTCCTACCATGCCCATTAAATAACAAATAATATAAATGTGAGATATAAGATTTTTTTCAGTTAAAGTCTGTACTCACTTAGGCAAGCTCCTGTCTTCGTCCATGTTTCTGGCTACTATGAGCACTTCACATGACAAAATATCTACATAACAATCCACTGAACATAATGCCAATCTACATCCAGATGTCATCAACATGATGGAATCCAATCAGGGATACAATTAAATGGCCACACCCAAAAGTGTGTATGTGTTGCTGCAGGATCAAATGAGTCCAGACTGACACGTTAAGGACATTTAAGGGCGGTGACCTTGTTAATCCTGTAATTTTCCTGCAAAATAACAATTGACATGTCCTCTTTAATAGAATTTTTAACTTAACGACAATTACGAGTTAGTTATGTAATTTGCTTTTACATGAATACTCTGGCAAAACAAGAGTTAACAAGAATATAAGACAATAAGCATGCTTGTTTTTTTTGCTGTGCTGTTAAGTCACAATCATCCTCATTGTCATTAAAAGAAACTTTAAATACATTAGGTGCACTTCAGCATCATGGACAGCTCAACCCATCATCCTCAACAACAATAGACCAGTCTCTAAGTTGCGTTTCATTTTCTAAAATGATGAAGAAATCATATAAAAAAAAAGAATAAAACAATAAAAGAAAGACCACAAAATACAGGTAAAAAATACAAGACAACTAGTTCCATAACATTGAATATGGTGAGGTTGGGGGTTGTCCTTTGCCAAATGCTTCACTTAGACAAGCAGCTTGTGTCAAAAATGGCCATTGTTTCATATTCTGGACATGGTTGAGTGGTAGCCTTTATGAGCATGAAAAGGATAATTCAACTGAAGTACATCAGGAGGCGTAACAAGATTTGACAGGATCCATGGGTTAGAGTTGGTTATGTGTGAAGGAATGTTTTTCAGTCCCATCAAGTCCAGTCACAGTTTATTCATCCATAGAAATGGAAATTACAGTGCTTATACCCGCGTAATACCCATAAAACCTAGAGCATAAATACATGAAATAAATACACTTAAGTACATACATACTATAGTAAAGTAAAGTAAAACTTATAAAAATGTACGTTTAAAGTGCTTGTTGTGCTGTCTGATAGTCTGAGGGAATAAAAGAGAGAGCATATTGCTTATTCATGCTACAGGAGGTCTTAGCCTACCACTACGCTCCATAGCCCTGCCAGTCACGACCATGAAGAGGCTGACCCGGGTCCTCGTTATTTTCTTTTCTGTGTTTTTACCAGACCATCATCATATACCTGATCCACTGTATTTAACTCTCCCACCATTTTCCCAGCCCTTTTAGTCACTCTAACAATCCTGCCTTCTCTCAATTACCCCACATACTAAACATACTACTACATACTACACATCCATAGCTTTCTGATTTATCTAAATTCCATCAAAACCCATGTTGCATACTGTGTAAAAAAATGCCTTAGCTTGACTCACAGAAATATTTTAGTCTAAAACTGACATTTTGATATTTGACTTGGTAACAAAATGCTGCTGCGAATGTTATATTTGGGCATAATGTTGTGTTAGCGTTAGAAACATCACATCAGTTTAAAATAAAAAAGATGCACATTTATTCCATCAGATAGCGTGATTCATACATTATTGGGGGTCACGTGCAGATATAAAAATCCATAAAAAGATATTAGCTGTGATTTACAGAGTAGACTCCCTACAAAGTTTGATTCAGATTTTGTGCGTGGAAAATGGAATCTTGTTCTCTATAAGCGCGCTAACCCAGATGACCTGAGCTGTTCTGAGGTTTTGCAGAGAGGCAGATTAGGTTAAGCTGATGTTCTAGTGTTTTTTTGATGGCACACAGTGTCCGTATGAATGCACCATTTTGATTGTTGTGGCATAGTGACGACAAACTTACAATCCGAGGCACCTTCCGTTTGATTGTATGTTAATGTATCAGCGCATAAAAGCAGAAATGTCTTGTCGGTTTCTCTAAGACACCGACGTGTGGTGTGTGTGTGTGTGTTGTGTGTGTGTGGTGTGTGTGTGTCAGTCTTGTGCATGGAGCTGTAATGAAAGTGTTTTCTAGAAATGTGAAACACATCCTTTCTCATGTGTGCTGTTGCTGCTCTCTAGTGGCACCGTGGCATCTTTACTCTGTCTCCATTTGTTTTCAGTATACTGTACACTCAGCTTGATGCACGCATGAACAACACCCTCAGTTGAGTGATTTGCCAATTATTTGTTATATTAAGTTAAGAATGCCGCCCACCCCCAAATATCAAGTTATTGCCTGTGCATGTAAGTCTTAGTTAACATTAGAAGACGTGCTATATAAGGTTGGGGGACTCTGCAGAGGCACGCGCTTGAATGACTTTGACACATATTAGGAATTTGCAACGTAGCCCACTTTTTTAGAAATGCTCATTGGCATACATTATACATCTTCCCTTTGTGTGATACGCTGTTGATGTATTATTTAAAGTTCACTCACACAAAGCTAAAGTATTAGCTAAAGTATCTCCCGAAGATAATAGATTACAAGGCATCAGTGTGTCCTTACATGGTGTGGTTTGCCAGCTTTGTGTGGTTTGTAAAGACATTGTCACCTATCCAAAATCAATCTGCGTTATCTTATCCGACAACAGTTTATTAGCAAGCAGTGGTTTCCCACCATTAGTCTCAACCTTATGTCACCAAACCTCATCTTTTTCATCTGGCATCTTAAGAAGTAGTATGCAGCTTCAAACTCTATGAAATATAGAAAAACAAACGCTATACTACTGAGACCAGGTCAGGAAAGCGTTTACCACCTATACTGCCACATAATAATATAATGTAAATTTTATTGAGCTTTAAAATGTATCCCTTTGTATCCAGAGTGCGACCCCTCTGCACCACTAACAAACACACTTTGAGAATTACAGACAGTCTTGTTTATGTCCTATTTCAGATTAGGATTTGTATAGCCTTAACTCTACATATAACCACCAATGTTCTCAAAAATTGTAACTGTACATCAGAACAGGAGTTTGCTACTTGGTTTGCATTATGAATTTAAACAAAAAACATGGTTAAGTTCAGGAAAAGATTGTGGTTTGGGTTAAAATAAGTTTTTTATGTAATTAACTTACAAACGTACTGTAAGGAAACTAATCAATGTAAAAAAGTGGAAAAAGCTGACTTTCATGCACGGGACATAAACACAGGTCAGCCTGAGTGACCCACCCTGCCCTCCCAAACAGGGTCCATGTCCTCTTAAATTTAGCTGTTTCACACAACGTCATCTTTCATCCGTCATCTTAAAGTGTTCTATGTAGCGTTTTAACGTATTAATCTTTCACTGTTGGTAATCTTTTGTGTTGGTCAGTCCTTTAAATGAAAATCTATTCATTTTTTCTGTGTGTTTTTGAGGCCTTTAATTGCACAGGATAGCTGAAGATGAGGGGGGGGGGGGGGGGGGGGGGGGGGGGGGGGTGGGTGGGGGGAGGGGGGGGGGGGGGGGGGGGGGTGGGGGGGGGGGGGGGTGGGGGGGGAATGACATGCAGCAAAGGGCCACAGGTCGGAGTTGAACCCGCGAGCGCTGTTTTGAGGAGTAAACATCTATTTAAGGGCGCACGCTCTAACCCGGTGACCAACCCAAGTGCCCCAGCTAATTATTCTTAACAAAACATTCCCTGCTTTAGTTTAAATTTCTAGTGATTTGATCTTTTATCACAAACTCAAACAGACCAACTGGTATTTGATTATCCACCAAATCCCAAATGTCACTGGTTACTCAATCTTCCTAATAATAGCCCATCTGCTTATGACGTAGATATAAAGGTCATTTATTAAGCGTTCCTCCACACCACGTCCAACTAAACACATCAACATAAAGTTGAAAATGCCTTGTTTCTTTATAAATGGGTGGTGAATTAAAGGCAAGTTATTCTGGGGAGGATACACAGCGCCCAAACCTGGTTACCCAACAATTCTCATTAAGGCTTGAATCTGATCTAAAAGCAGAATCAGAAGTGCTTTTATTAGCTCTCACTAAAGCCTTTAGTTTACACTTTTTATCCCTTTTTATCCCACCCTTTTAACTTTATTGTGAGACCAACAATGCTTCATGCCTCCATTAGACAAAATACAACACATTACAAAGAACATTTACTGGGCATAAATACATCCACCTTTGATGTGGTGGAACGGAGATTTGTATCATGGATGTGCAGCCGACAAATTGCAGCAGTTTTTTCATGTCAATATGAACAAATATCTCTGACAAATCCAGCAATCTTGCGTTAGTGCATACATTTTTGGATATTAATGAACATCCGTTACATTCAAGCCATCGCCAAGTGAGTTTGCCACAAAGCTAGTTAAGATTGTCAGCTCGACCCAACTATCTCTGCATTTCTCAGTATGGCCATGTTCAGAAGATTGTGTTGTTTGGGGATTTTGGTACACAATTTTTTGCAATCATGGTAGACTTGTATCATCTGCACGCACCAACAGTTTTGTTGTCATTACTTAGAATTCCTCATGGGTGCAGTGCAACAGAAACTATACACAATAGCTTTGAATGTATCATTTTTTTAATTCACAGTTCGTTGGGCCAAACATGTTCAAACAAGTACAAATGGGTGTGTGTGAGACAAAACTAAATCACATTATAATTCTATGTACTTTGTGTTCTTTTGAATTATAAATACATCTAGCGTAGTCATACACAGTTTATAGACAAGCTACACCTGTATTCGTAGAGGTTTTGCAGGTTTTTTTTTAATGGAGTGGCAAAAGATAATAGGCACCTGGAAGTGGCTAGACTAGAGGAAGTGACATCACACATTTGTATCTAATGAACTAAAATTAACTTTAGTCTTACAAGTTTCACAGCCAGATAAAGTTAGAATTAGAGCGTGTACACACTCTGAGTACAATGTGAAAAAATACCAACTCTAACCCATGAAACATGTCAACAGTCATACAAAAGGTATATTACAAAGTGCTTATTGAGAAACAGGAACAAAAACAGACACAAAAAGACAGCTTTAACACAGCAATTTCCTTTGGTTAATAAATATAAATAAACATCCTTATCATTGTTACAGTTTTTAATGGCAAATGGGCCATCTCTAACAGACATAGTGTAACTTCCCGGCAACTTGTGTTTTATCCATCAGCTTCTAACAGCAGATGCAGTGTCGTTCCTCTTAATATTACCCGATCAGTGTCTTGACCTCAATTATTACTCTTCACATTAGCGTGTATTAAATGCTGAGGTTACACACACTAAAAAGAGATATTTACAGTATAACATTACTTTGGCTCCTTCATTAATAGCAACATGAGGGAGGTCTGGGAAGGTGTGAGGACCATCACAGGTCACAACACAAAGACCAGAACAACAGGGGGGACAATGGAGAGGGCCAAGGAGCTGAATAACTTTTTCAACAGGTTTAACCAGCCCTTGCCCCCCCTCCCCCCACCCTCACCCCAGCAATGTTCCCTTCCCTCCACACACCTCCCCCCTGACACCACCACATCCCAGTCTACACACCTCCCCCCCAGCACCACAATACCCCCCTCCTCCTCCTCAATACAATCCCCGCCCCACATCACCACGGACCAGGTCAGAGAGCAGCTGAGGAAGCTCCGGCCCAGGAAAGCAGCAGGCCCGGATAAAGTGTGTCCGAGACTGCTGAAGACCTGCGCAGCAGAACTGGGGGAGCCGCTCCAACGGATCTTCAACCTTAGCCTGCAGCTAGGGAGAGTGCCCACCCTTTGGAAGACATCCTGCATCGTTCCAGTTCCCAAGAAGAACAGGCCCAGCGAGCTGAATGACTTCCGACCGGTGGCGCTCACTTCACACCTGATGAAGACGTTGGAGCGGCTCTTCCTCAGCCTCCTCAGACCCCAGGTACAGCACGCCCAGGACCTCCTGCAGTTTGCGTACCAGCCAGATGTTGGTGTGGAGGACGCCATCCTCTACCTGTTACACCGGGTCCACTCCCATCTGGATAAGGGGGATGCACAGTGAGGGTCCTCTTCTTGGACTTCTCCAGTGCCTTTAATACCATCCGGCCCCCTATACTCCGGACAAACTGATCAGGATGGGAGTGGACCCCTATCTGGTAGACTGGATCAGAGACTACCTCACCGACAGGCCACAGTACGTCAGGCTGAAGGACATCATGTCTGACACTGTGGTCAGCAGCACTGAGCCCCCCAGGGCACAGTGCTGGCCCCTCCTTCTCTTCACCCTGTACACCTCGGACTTCTGCTACAACTCGGAGCTGTGTCACATACAGAAGTACGCAGATGACACAGCCATCGTTGGGTGTATCAGGGGGGACAGGGAGGAGGAGTATCGGAGTCTGGTGGGGGACTTTGCTCTCTGGTGTCGCACTAACTGCCTACAGCTCAACACCCTCTAAACAAAGGAGCTGGTCGTTGATTTTGGGAGGTCCAGACCAAAACCGCAACCAGTCTGTTGGAGGGAGTTGAGGTGGAGGCAGTCCAATCATACAAATACCTCGGGCTGTGGCTGGACAACAAACTGGACTGGACAACAAAAGCAGCCACCTGTACGGAAGACACAGAGCCGGCTGTACTTCCTGAGGAGCTGCGCTCCTTTAAACATCTGCAGCAAACTGCTGTGGATGTTCTACCAGTCTGTGGTCACCAGTGTCCTCTTCTACACTGTGGTGTGCTGGGGGGGCAGCATATCAAAAGACACCCACAGGCTGGACAAACGATCAGGCGGGCCGGCTCTGTGTCGGCATGAAGCTGGACTCACTGGTGACGGTGGCAGAGAGGAGGACATTGGACAAACTGCTGGCTATTACTGAAAATGCCAGCCACCCCCTGCACACCGTCATCAGCACCCAGAGGAGCCGGTTCAGTGGAAGGCTGCTCCTTCCCAAGTGCCGGACCAACAGACTCAAGGACTCCTTTGTCCCTCATGCCATCAGACTATACAACTCCTCACTAGGGGGGAGGAGGAAATAGGGCATAGGACAATACATACATACATACATACATACATATATACATATATACATACATATATACATATATACATACATGCATACACAGTACACATACATACATACATACACACAGTACACATACATACATACATACACGCACACCTAGTCACTTTATCACTTTATCACTTCAATACTGGACTCAACACTGACACTTTAATAACAATTTATGGTCTTTTGTTTGTTTTATTTGACAAATGTTCTTATTGTTGTTATTATTATCATTATTGTTATTTTGTTGTCTTTATACTGTCTTTTCTTTTCTTTTTTTAATCTATTTTTTAATTTGTTTTTTCTTGCTAAAACTGGTGCTGGAATTTTCAATTTCCTTGCGGGAGTCATCCCAAAAGGATCAATAAAGAGAAGTCTAAGTCTAAGTCTAAGTCTAAGTCTATCAATTGACCTGATGCTCTCTGGTGTTTTCATTTGCACACATCACACATACTCACACACACTATTTCAACTAGAATATGTAATAGTTGGTTTCAGCAGAGCACTGTGTGACAGCTTTTTATAAATAAATTGTGCATACTTAGATGCAAACATGAATAAAATACATTATAAAGGCATTTTCGGTAAAAGCTCACTTACATTGGAAATTTCAAAGTGCTAAAAAGTGTTGTTCACAGAGACTATGTATACGTTGTACTCCATCCATCATGACGTCTGTTTTAGAAAGAATCATCCTCATATTCATCACTGTCATCAAGGTCAGAGTCCTCCAGGGAGTTGGTTTCAATGACGGAGTCGTTGTTGGAGATAGATACGTCCTGGGAGGAGATAATAGGAACATCAGTCAACTGAAATGCCACCACACCTGGGACACTCCTGACAGGTTAATTAACTATTTATTCTATTCTTAACAACAGTAGCAGAAGGTGTGGTTAGTGTCTCAATACAAACAGCATCTAGTAGCATCATCAATTAAAGCAATGTAATTGTGGGGCAATAAGTGTTCTTTCCTGTTAGCATACTGTACGTAGCAATCCTGCTCATCAATGCCATTTGGACATGTCATGATAATTAAAGTGCTGTTTGCGGTATTTGTTGCTGTGCACAACCCCACAAAGTTTCCTCAAGTGTTCTCAACAAAGTTGTGTCTCATGTATAGGCTACTTTGTACATTTCCAATAAACAAAGAATAAAGAAATATTGATTGAATATGGATAATTGTAGTATTATTGCAAGTTTGCAGCAGCAGCAGCAGGTGTATTAAAAGAGGCAAAACTAGCAGTGTGAGTAGCTGCTGTAGTATTAGTAGTTACAGTAGATGTACAACAATAGTAGTTAGTTAGTAATACCTTTTTGCCGGGAAGGTATAGTTCTTTTGGTTCATTGTTTTTCTCTTTGGGCTCTGTGTCCAAAAGGCCACATAATGGATCAGAGTGTAGATTCTGAACAAAAACAGAACAAGTTAGATTTTATATTGAAAAAAGATGAATGGACATTATGAACTACATTAAAATCCAAACCCTGTGGATGAGAAACAAAATAATTTGATGTAGGTGCTCACCTGTGGTAGAACATTGTAAGGAACTGGATTCCAACCATTGACGCAAATCCCAGAATGAACATAAAGCCAATGGGGTCGACACGTAGTACTGTTCCGGTGGGCTTGAGGTCCAAGTCGACTAAGGTGATCGGATAGCGACGGTGGCCTCGAAGAGCTGGAGGGTAAATGTCGCCACCAGCCACAGGGCATTCATCATGAAGTAGGCAAAGTTTATCTGTGTTTATTAAGAAAGATAGGATAAATCTTAGATAAATTACATTTGTTTCCTGTTAGACATGTACTGTAGTTTAGCTCCCCACACCTACTTTGTTTCTCAGCTGTCGCAGGTCATTCACAATCTTTTGCTGTCTCTCTTTATCAACCTGCAAAGGCTCCAAGTACTTCTTCTGAAGATCCATCCAGAACTGCTCCTCCTCCTGCAGAAAAACACACAACCCCTTTGCAATTAATTATTCTGTAATTTGTGCATGTTTAGACACAGCACATAACTGCAAATGCTTCAATGTCATGTTGAAAGCATTGGGAAACTGAATATACTGAGCATCAACTTGAAAACGTGATTCAGACGCAGTTGGTCATGCTAAAATGAGACCTACACACCTTTTTGAGTGAGGCCTCCTGCAGCTGCATGTCACTGAACACATCCTTCATTTGTGTGACCCAATCTAGAGAGAAGAGCAAGACAGAAGGTATTAGATAACATCACATTTGAAGTGAGCTGGAATTGTCTTGCAAAGAAACTTGTAGACATTTAGATTTATGCTAAAAAGTTTGGACTTACCTTGAAAATCAGGCTCCGGTTGCCTTGTAGCACACACAGATAAATCAGATGATAAATTAGCATTCACTGTAAACATTGGGCTATCAACACGTGTGTTTTGGGGCCGGAGTTCTGGCTGTGCGGACTGTGGGATCAGGACTGGCTGGCCGTCACCGTGATGCCCGTCTCCAGAACTCTGGTTGGAGTTTTTACAACATCTGGCCCACGAGAAGAACCGTTGGCATGCACTTTTGGCTGTAAAGGTGAAGATCAACTTCAGTTTAGTCAGCAAAACAATAGTACAGATCTTGTATTTCACTTGGAATTGCATTACAATAAACTTTTTTTAGTGCCAACATGGTATCTACCTTTCTGGGTTCTTGTTTGTGGGGTGGAAGGCTGTGGTGGGGCATCTCCAGCAACAGGTTTTGTCTCCCGGGTGCCCCAGGAAACGTTGTTCATGTTGACCATGGAGTAGATGGAGAGAAGGAGGTAGGCGCTTGGGATGCAGAGGATGTAGAGTACGCCGTAGAAGATCAGTTGGATTTCCTGAGGATGCATTATCGCTGTGATGATGTAAATGGCAGAAATGGCAATGACGAACATGCCGCTGGGTGTCAGGATAGTCTTTTCTTTCACCATTGAGCCTGAAGAAAGATAAGGGTACAGATAGTTATAGCATTTAATCATCTTAAAGCAGTTCTTCTAAAAGGTATTTTACAAAGTACAAATACAGTTACTGCACATACGTCTGCATAAAGTTATACCTATGTCACTGGAACTTACCGATAATGGATAACGTCACCACCAACATGAGGAATGCGTACAAGACACTTAGGACTCCTGCAATTGTAATCTGAGTTTCGGACTTCAGATAAAAGCAAAGAATAAGGTAGATGACAGGCGGTATGATAGCCAGGACCAGGGAAGCGCTGGCATTCATGTTAAAGATGAAGGTAAAACTACCTGAAGGCCAAAAAGAAGCACATACACATTTATAAATGCATTTCCATAAATTTAATTATGACATTGTTGAAATGATCACACAACCATTAAATATAGTCCAATCTCAAAAGTGTACAGAGATTATGTCCTAAAACACAAAACACCAACCTGCAACCATAAGGCAGATTGTGGCAGGGGCCAGGATGGCTGAGGCGATGGCAAAGAGCTGGTAGAACATGAAAAGTTTGGATATGCTTCGGTTTTTCTGGAAACTGTGCTGGTTGCGCCCAAGAGATCCATCACATTGGCCATTGTGGACGGCCCCAACGCCGACGCTGAAGATAGAATCAGCAGCATGTGGTGTGATTTTCTTTTCTTTTTTGCTTCATGACAACTTGTATGACAAGAGATTCATATTCTGGAGGAATTGCCCAATCATTGTGGGTATTTATTGGCCCTTATAATATGTGTGTAAAGGTTCTGATCAGCTGCAGCACTCACCTGGTTGTAGAGTTCGTTGAAGTTCTCCGGTGCATTGGTGAAAGCATCAGCTGCTGCATTGTACTCCACTCTCCATCCTTGTTTCAGCAGCAGAGTACACAGCCAGCGGTCCTCACCTGCAGGAAACAGAAAATGTATTCAGGAGGGGAGACTGATTGTGAAAGATATCCCCAAGACTTATTGAAAGCAGGAAGTCCAAATCAAACAACATGTTACCTTGATCGTACTGGATGTAGTGGCTCGCCTCCATGGACTTGCTGGAGTATTTCTTCATCACGTTGTCGTCCATCAGCGCCTTTGCTCTGAATAGACTGAAGCAGCCGGGGCTGCAAAGCACACAGCCAATGACATGCTCCGCTGTCTTTTGCAGCCAATGACTAATAGCGTACTCAAACTTCTGGAACCACACTGCGGGACCTGCAAAGAAAAAGCAGAGGGATTTTAGATCTTAACACAAATGTTTGTCCAGTGCTAGTCACTGTTGGCTTTCAGCTTCAGTGGTGGATTATAGAGCTGAACAACACACATAAATTATACTTTGTCTTCTTTGTCTTAATTGTGCAATGTGCTTACCTGAGCCAGTGGGGTGAATCCTGCCACACGCTGCTCCGACACTTGGGTACATTTTCAGACGATCGATGAGCAGCATCAAAGCAGCCGGTTGGAAGTCTGTGTCTCCATCTAAAGCCAGGATGTAGGTGTTTTGCTTTTCTTTCTGGAAGAACATGCACAATTTGTTTGCCTTTACATTTAGGTTGTATTCAATTATACTGTGGAAACATGTTGGAGCTCACACAACTAATTCACAAAAGTTGTGGATGTTTCTCTTATCTCACCTCAACTTCTGCTCTAAACTCAGGCCCGTCCTCTCCCTTCTGATAGCGTGCATAATACTTGGTCATGAGTTTCCAGCCCAGAAGATAGTAAAGATACATGACCTGGAAAAAAGAAATAAGAGTCAACGAAACTACAGTAACAATGTGACCCAATGTGAACTGTAAAAGGTCCATGGGACTGACTTTTCTGGGGTCGAAATCTTTTTTTCTTCCCTACCTGGGACCATCTCTTCTTGTGGCGGATGAGATCTTTATCCTTAAAGTGAACGGTGATGATGTTCCCATGAGGCATGGTGACCTCCAGGCGTCCTCCATACGGTGTCCTTATTATATTCTGTTCAGGGATTTGCTGCTTCTTATTGAAGAACTCGTCGTTGATGTTTGTGAAGATTCTGACGACAGAGAATGAGGAAACATTTATAGTAATTTGTACAAGGCTGATTTCTTAAAAAACTAACATTAAAATACACGGTAACTGTAGTAGACCATCTGTAAACATGGTTCTTACCCATAAACTTCTGTGAAGATCTCCACAAGGTTTAGTGCATATTTGTTGAGGTGACGCCCCCGACTATCTTTATCATCAGTGAACGCATCATCAAAGTAGATATGGGTTTCAAACTTGAAATCAGTGTTCTTTTCATCTTCTGTCTTTGGTCTGTACTTATCCAGTCTGCAGTGTTAAAAGAGACATAAAGAGAAAATGTGAGTAAATCCACTGTGATGCAGTAAATGTTGCAGTTGTTAAAAGTACACATCTAAAACCGTCTAGGCCAAGAACACAAACTAAGCTTAACTACAAACCTGTGACAGCAGCACATAAAGTAACCATGCTTTTTTGACCATTCCTGTGTAATAACAATTTACCCATGGAAATTAACAGAGAAAGAGTTAGAGAATTGGAAAGATGATCAATGCAACAAAAAACTCACCTGAATATTGAGATAATGATGTTCATCATCTCGCTGTAGGTTTCGTGCCACATTGTCGCACACAGATACACCATCAACGTTTCGTATACCCTGATGACAAGATTTGCACATTTGAGAAATACCATATTTTTAAGGAGATAATGTAAGTCTAATGGAGTAGTGCCCATATACTGTAATTTCCCCATTGGGATCAATAAAAACAGATTACACACTTACTTCTTTTTCCTGTCTTTGGACAGGATGTCGAATCGGGTGTTGAGGAGCAGGGACTGTTCAATAAATGCTCCTTCATACAGCCTCCTGGTGAACAGGTCTTGGGTCCTCTGGATACGATCCACGTTTAGGTACCACAGATGGAGAGTGGCCAGCAAAAGGCCGAGCCACCAGGATACTGCCGACCCTGAAGGAGGATTAACAAACACATTAGATGAAAACTTTGGAAAGTACTTTAATGTATATCGTATGATGAAGCTTTTTGAGTATCCAGAAGAATTCTGCATGAAACAACAAAACAGCAAAGTAAACTGGTTGTACTTTTAAATCCAAATAAATCATGATCCAAATTTTTTGATGGGGAAATTTCTTTCTTTAAAGAAATGGCTCTTGCACACACCTCGGCACTGGGGCTGACCGGTATAAAGATATGGTATTAAGGTAGATACGAAGGATGACATGAAGGTATGAAGGCATAAAGGGTGTGGTGTCCCGAGGACGGACTGTTCCTTTTTAATGTGTGACAAAATGCATTGTTACTCATACAAGGCTTTACATTAATACCTGTCAATAATCCAATGTCAGCCATCTTGGACATGTCCAGGAAGCACAGAGTGTGTGTGACATCCAAAACCAGCTCTCGGACACATTGTCATTTAGGCTTTGGTTTCTTCCATCCACAACTTGACTGCAGTAGCCTATGAAGTTGATTGAAGTCCCGTTCAAACTGGTTCTGTAGTTTTGATAGTAAACGATAACGGGGACAACAAACAGAACCATGACGGCCAGAGAGGCCAGGTACAAAGGCATGATGAAGCATCGCCGCAGGGCGTGCATCTTGCAGGCTACCAAAGAAAACCAGTGGCAGAGTGCAGATGAGATCAGCTGGACCCCGATGATGATGGCTATAATTTTTGTCTCACGGCTTGGAATCAGGGTCACGATTTTCCAGTCCATGTTGTCCAAGTGGACGTAGGCTCCGAGCACACAGGCGGTCACGGCAATCCTCAGCAGCTGGTTAGGATGCGCACTACATTCTGGCACTTTGTCAAGTCTTTACAGAAATTGTTGAGGAATACGGAGTTGCTGTTCTTGCTGATAAGTCTCAAATAGCTCTCCCACCAGTTCAAAGACACCAAGAAGGACGCACCAACAGCCAGACCCACCCAAATGATCATCTTGACATCAGTAGGATTCTTTGTGATGTATAGATAGAGGAACAGGGGTAACCCAGCAAAATGAGGATGAAGGCAAAGATGGACGGCAGCAGGAAGCGGTTTCTTTCTTTGGCGGAGCATTGAGCTATCACCTGGAGGAGCGCAGAGAGAACGGCTACACCATTCAGAATTGCCACGTTGGTCACGATGTCTAAGTGTGGCATCGCCACTATGGTGAGAATCGCTACACCTGTAGCCACTAGGAACTCAAAGAAAAGGACCTGAAGAAGAAGCAGAAGATCATAATAGGTTACAATGCAGTACAAAAAAAGAGTCAGGATGCCTGTGAGGTTCTGTGTTTGGCATCCAGTGAAAGAAAGCTTGGAAATATTATTTGTCTTACCAGTGCTACAGTTGATTTTCTTGCAGCTTTGACGTTTTATAGCATGACTTCCAAAAGCTTTTGAGCAATAGAAAAACACTGGAAATGATGAGGGCGCAGCCGATACACAGCAGAGCAACGGGTTTCATGTTATCTGGGAGGACTTTTGTGCCTTTGTGGGACAAGGTAATGAGCAGTAGGAACGTCGTCTGGAACAGAGCCAAAACAAAATTAGCATTTAATTACAGTTGTTACTCTTATATAAGATGTTCCAATGCCTGGGTTTCTCACTTAATGTAATCCTTCTGAGTTAGACAGAAACAAATCTATAATTTCCTAGTTGTGGAATGAACCAGCATGTATTTGGGTGCCAGAATTAACTCAGATATTCCATGGGTCAACTAAGTAAGTTGACCTGTCTTTGGAGTAGACACCTTATGCAAATCATAAATTCCTTCATTTCTAAAAAATGTATAAATAATAGCAAACCTGCTACATAGCGCCAATCCAAAGACAAACACTGCGACGATAGCCAGAGAGGCGATCTTTAGCAGTTTGATGATCTTCCATGGCGTCTGTTCATCCTTAATGATGGGAGTCTCCCTGCAGGTATCCCACGGCTTCCTGAATTAACACAGCAAAATGTTAAAGGCAGGCAGTAGGAAGGTCCGCGGAAAACTAATACAATAGGAAGTAGAAATGCAATAATATACAGTACGAACAATTTTTGAAATAGATACAATATAGATAGGCAAGGCAAGGCAGCTTTATTTGTATAGCACATTTCAGCAACAGGGCAATTCAAAGTGCTTTACACAAAATCAGTTAAACAGATAAACACACATGAATAGACAGTTAAAAAATAGATACATAAAACACAAGAATAAAAGTTACAGTGCAGCATAAACTTTTTCGTCAAGACGTGGTGTTTACCCCCTACCCTAACCCTAACCCTAACCCTAACCATGACAAATTACATGTCTAAACACTCAGGGGGACGCCCTGAGCACCGGGAACACACTCCCAACGCAATACAATCGTCTAGTCAAAGTAAGACAAAATGAAAAAAAGAGAGGAGAGGATTACAAAGAACCAAGTTTGAGCTGGCTGCGACCTTCCTACGAGGACTTATGAACTTTCTTTTTGTCAAATTTTGACCATTTTTGCATATCTCGAGAACCGTAAGTCGTAGAGACATGGGGACACTTCAAGCGTGTCCAGACCCCCAAAATGGGGAGGCGGAGCTTGGTTTCATCCCTCTATCTCCTTTCGTTTTTTGTCTATTAAATTTTTTCGTCAAGACGTGGTGTTTACCCACTATCCTAACCTAACCCCTAACCCTAACCCTAACCCCTAACCCTAACCCCTAACCCACCCCTAACCCCTAACCCTAACCCTAACCCCCTTTTCGTCAAGACGTGGTGTTAGATAGATGGATAGGTAGGTAGGTAGGTAGGTAGATAAAAAAGCGTACATTATAAATAAATGACTGATACATTTGTATAATTTATAAACAGCTCCTAATGCAATGCAATGTAAGGTAAAAAATAATAATTCAAATGTTGTTAAATAATTCTTCAGAGAAGAAGTTAATAATAATGAACTACTTTCATTTTATACTTACATAATAATGTGTTATAAGTAATGCATTATCATATGTACTGCTTGGTAAATAGAAAAATCTGATGATGTAATCAATTCACTTTTTCTGGTTTAAAAAAGTGCATAGATAATTTCCCTTGTTAATTTACTTGACAATATTACAGCAAATATCAAATCTGAGTTAATGGCTTGCTGTTATGTCATTATTTTCAATTCAATTCAAACAACCTTTTTAGATTATTTTGATGACACAAATTCAATAAACTGGAAGTAAATAAAAAGTTAACATTTAGACCGGCAGAGTACTTACTTTATGTTGCCTCTGTCTTTCTCCATCCTTTCTTCGGGATTGGTATTGTGACTGATGCTGTGAAGGTAGAATGGGTGAGTTATATACTCATGACAAAAGGGTTGGTTGCATTGTCATGCCAGCCCATTTTTGTTTGTTCCTAATCCAGAACACAAATACCTCAATCAAAATGGAAGGACAGTTTGTATTTGAGCCTTAGTCACAAAGACTACAATAAAACAAATTGTACTGACTGCAGGTCAATTGCTGTTGTGCGATACCAATGTTTCTGTATCTGCTGTGTGTTGGAGCACTGACGGGAGAAGTACACAGATCTAGTACGCAAGTAAAGTAGCAATAACACAGTTGTGGAAAGTTTGTTTTCCTTAAAGACAGGATGGTCATGTTAAAACATTAGCAAGATTTGAAAGAAGCATCTCCTTGGGACTCGTCTAACCCCCCCCTTGCCCCAGGGGCTCCAACCCCACACACTCACACACACACATACACACAAGCTGGCTCGACGCACACACCAGCGCAAAAGTATAGCTTTGTAGTAGAGCTCTGGCTAATTATTAACCCCTCACCTTGTCCTATTGTTGTTTCATTTCTTTCTACATTTTTTCTCCCCAGATCTACTTTGTATTTATTTGTAGCACTTTGAGATTTGTTTAAAGTGCAATACAAACAAAATGTATTATTAGTATTAGTAGTAGTAGTAGTAGTAGTAGTAGGAGTAGTAGTTTTTTTTTGCCAATTTTCTAGAAATCATTTAAATTGGAATCCAAGTAATAATGACAAAACTGTCAGCACGTCCACTTGATACAAGCCTTACATGATTGTGCGTGCCCCCCCAACCCCCACCCTCCGCCACACAGTTGCTAGTAGCCAAGGAGGACACGGAGGATTAGAAAAACATGATGGACTCTTCAGAAGAGGTCATTATCTTTACTCGTGCTTCTGGGTGCGAAAGTCATCGGACGCCACGATCTTCTGAACGCAGCCATACCGAGAAATCCAGAGAGAGTTACGTGGAGCTGATTGTCTAATTAGCTTTGTAGCAACTCGTTTGGCAACGGAATGAATGTAACGTCGTTCATTAACCCTAGTGTGGTGTTCATAGTTTTGTTACACAGCCAATGATCCCGGTCTGGTGGACCCACAACATTATTAGTTTTAAATCAGTTCAGACATAAGAATTTTGTCAAAACACTAAACAGATGTTTACTGTAGCTCAATTACCAACGATATAACACATTTTTATGGTTCATATTTTCCATTTACCCCTGTGAGATCACATTTATGATCCTATATTCATTTCATTTTTGTGAGAAAACAAGGAAATTTAATTATGGAAAAAGGAAAAAGACTTTTTGGTCATTATTGGTGCTTAGTTCTCAGAACTGAATCAGGACCGGTGAAAGTGCTTGAAATGTAAACGTGTGTGGGAATAGCGGGTGAAGAAATGCAACATAGTGTCACGGGGGGGGGGGGGGGGGGGTTACCTGTGCAGTTATTGAAAATAAGTTATTTTAATGTTCTTTATAGAAAATGAGCCAAGACAAATGAATTGAGTTAAAAAGAAATAATAAAAGCACTAATCATCTGTCTGGAATGAGGATTCCATATATATATCCTCAAAAACAAAAACAACGTCTTTATAAACATTTAGTATTTTATTTTTCAATGAATGATTGATAACAGATCTAAGAATGTAAAACTTTTTTTTACATTTTTAACAGATAAGTTGTATTACGGAGTGAAAAGAAACTCAGTTGTTTCCTTAGTTTTCCTTTAGCAGTAAGAGATTCAATCAATTTTATTTATAGTATTAAATCCTAACAAGAGTCATGTATCGCAAGACACTTTACAGGTAGAGTAGGTCTAGACCAGACTCTATAATTTACAAATACAGAGCAATTCCAATAATTCCACTTACTGCCTTCCAAGAGGAAATCAGTTAATTAACTGCCACATATATATAATATATAAGAACATCTTACATTACCAGACAACAACATATTCAACAATTCAACTCCTTTTGCAAACGTGGAAATGGCGTGTTGCTGCATTATGATTGTATAACATTTGCAAGAAACTGGTTGATATACGGTACAGAAATGCTACGCCCACTTGCAGAATACAGAGTATCTGTTGAGAAAAATCAACATGACTAAAAAATGAATGTTGTCAAAATGAAACTTGTTTTACTCAGGTACATACAGTAATGTGTCATTTGAACAGGTATTGTTGGCCTTTGTAAGATAGGACGGCTTAAGACATGATGTGGGAGAGAGAGCTACACAGTACACATGTTGAAGCAGGTGTGCCACCTAGTGCTCCGTTGCCGTAGACTTTTAGATGTAACGGGTGATTTGATGCCAAAGTTTCCTTGAGATGTGCCCTGGGGAAACTGCTTCTGTCGCATCAAATGTCAAAAAACTACAAACTGCTGTTTGTCATAGCAATGTAATCACAAAGATACACATGTACCTGTTATTCATCCGACCACAAAATCAGGATCGCAAAACAGTTGTTGAAAATTGCGGGACAGAATCCAGACAGAGACTTCTACCATTTTAGTTGGGTGAAAAACAGACCCAACCTGAACTACACAAACATACTGTATGTGGACAGGAGTGCTCACATATGATGTGTTATGTATCTTTAATTGAAAACTTGCATTTAAAACTGTAGGTGTGCAGTGTTTGAAATTGAGTCTTGAGAGCTCATTGTATTTTAGTTATTATTGTTAGCCATCAATATTGATCTATGCATGCTATTTTTAGATGGCTATGTTTAGCTGAGGTTTGCCTTTGCTATTGGTCTGTTTCCTTTCGAAACCGTCTGCATTGCTTTGCTTTGTTGTTGCAGAACCACACACACAGATACACAAGCCTGTTTCTTTACATACACCTTCTAAACCGCAGCCCTGGGGCCTCTTGTATAAAAGTTGCGTGCGCATGAAAAGCTCATTATATCTGCTGGTATTCCATTAAGTGTGATCATTTATGTGGATAATTTTTTTTACATCTTTCACATCAATAACTGTTTAATTCGCACGCTACTTAACCTCTGTGAGTTAGGGAAATGAATGAAAAATCCATTGGAAAATATTTTCAGTCATTCTCTGTATTTCCCATGGATGAAATATCTTACTCACTGTGCAACAAAAGATCGGCACAGACCAATGCAATCTGGATTCTGTAGTTGCAGAAGGCGGGACGCACGGATCCCTCTCCCCTAGAACAAACCCTGTTTCGGGTGGGCAACTAACTGGATGTGTAATTGATCCTGGATGATTTGCAGGCTATGAGAGTAAAAGTATACCCGGTCCACCAAACACCGGGCCGTCTTGACTGTCTTGATTCTGCACACATCTGTTATATTTCATTATTTCATCCATGCGTGGCGCAGCGGATCCGTGCGCATTGTCACATGCCGTGGAGATGCCGGCCTCACTGACCTCTCCTCCTCTGAGTCGGGTCTCCCTCGCGATGGACTCAGTTCCACTGAGCCGACTAATTTATGAAAAAAAAGGGCATTACATCAGTGAGATCAAACTGCTTATTGTGCGTAATTGGACTGACACTGAGACGCATGTTGTTCTGTATCTGGTGTGGCGCTGCCACTATTGTTTGAGTTCCACTTTGACTTAAACTAGACTTTATTTTTTTTCTGCGCCAGTGGTTCTATGCATTCACTGCCCGGTCACCATTTGACACTCTGGGCATTTTCTTTTATTGCTTATCCGAGATGGTAAACCTTCAACAGAATTTTTTTTTTTCTCGCCTCAACCTCTGCGATTAGCACCTCCAACGTCACAAGAATTATTTTTTCCATCTGCAGCGGGATATTTTTGTGATTGGACAAAGAATGACGTCGGGGGCGAATTTATAGTCATTTCCATATTAATTTATGGGAGGAGTCAAGGCGGGGTCGGTGCTCATTCATGTGCGCTCAACATCACGTTGAAGGAAAGGTGTGCAGACCAGGCTTAAGCCCGGTTTTCATACATGGGACTATTTCTGT